>NC_082709.1:66986140-67243640 GCF_030144855.1 Hypanus sabinus
ACAGTGACAGATAAAGGGATTCCAGCTTGTCTCATACAGGGGCCGTCACCGATGAAGGGATTCCAGCTTGTCTCACACTGGGACAGTCACAGGTAAATGGATTCAGCTTGTCTCACACTGGGACATGCACAGGTAAAGGGATTCATCTTCTCTCAAACTGGGACAGTCACAGGTGAAGGGATTAACTTATCTCACACTAGGACAGTCACAGATGAAGGGATTCAGCTTGTATCACACTCGGATAGTGACAGGTAAAGGTACTCCAGCTTGTCTCATACAGGGGCCGTCACCGATGAAGGGATTCCAGCTTGTCTCCCACTGGGACTGTCACAGGTAAAGGGATTCAGCTTGTCTCACAGTTGTACAGTCACAGATGAAGTGAATCCAGCTTGTCTCTCACTGGGACCGTCACAAATGAAGGGATTCCTGCTTGTGACACAATGGGACAGTCACAGATGAAGGGTTTCCAGCTTCTCAAATACTGTGACGGTCACAGATGAAGGGATTCCAATTTGTCTCACACTTGGACAGCAACAGGTAAAGGGATTCCAGCTTGTTTCACACTGGGACCGTCACGGGTAAAGGGATTCCAGCTTGTCTCACACTTGCACAGTCACAGATGAAGTGAATCCAGCTTGTCTCACACTGGGACAGTCATAGGCAAAGGGTTTACAGCTTGTCTCACACTGGGACAGTCACAGGTAACGGGATTCAAGCTTGTCTCACACTGGGACACTCACAGGTAAAGGGATTCCAGCTTGTCTCACACTGGGACTGAGTGTGGTAAAGGGATTCATCTTCTCTCAAACGTGGACAGTCACAGGTGAAGGGATTAACTTGTCTCACACTAGGACAGTCACAGATGAAGTGAATCCAGCTTGTCTCACACTGGGACAGTCGCAGATGAAGGGTTTCCAGCTTGTCTCACGCTTGCACAGTCACAGATGAAGTGAATCCAGCTTGCCTCACACTGGGACCGTCACAAATGAAGGGATTCCTGCTTGTGACACAATGGGACAGTCACAGATGAAGGGATTCCATCTTCTCAAATACTGGGACGGTCACAGATGACGGGATTCCAATTTGTCTCACACTTGGACAGCAACAGGTAAAGGGATTCCAGCTTGTTTCACACTGGGACTGTCACAGTTAAAGGGATTCCAGCTTGTCTCACACTTGCACAGTCACAGATGAAGTGAATCCAGCCTGTCTCACACTGGGACAGTCGTAGGCAAAGGGTTTACAGCTTGTCTCACACTGGGACAGTCACAGGTGACGGGATTCAAGCTTGTCTCACACTGGGACAGTCACAGGTAAGGGGATTCCAGCTAGTCTCGCACTGGGACTGAGTGTGGTAAAGGGATTCATCTTCTCTCAAACGTGGACAGTCACAGGTGAAGGGATTCCAGCTTGTCTCACACTGGGACAGTCGTAGGCAAAGGGTTTACAGCTTGTCTCACACTGGGAGAGTCACAGTTGAGGGGATTCCAGCTTGTCTCACACTGGGACTGAGTGTGGTAAAGGGATTCATCTTCTCTCAAACTGGGACAGTCACAGGTGAAGGGATTAACTTATCTCACACTAGGACAGTCACAGATGAAGGGATTCAGCTTGTCTCACACTCGGACAGTCACAAATGAAGGGATTCCAGCTTGTCTCATACAGGGGCCGTCACTGATGAAGGGATTCCAGCTTGTCTCACAGTGGGACAGTCACAGGTAAATGGATTCAGCTTGTCTCGCACTGCAACGGTCACAGATGAAGGGATTCCAGATTGTCCCTCACTGGGACACTCACAGATGAAGGGATTCCAGCTTGTCTCACAGTGGGACAGTCACAGATGAAGGGTTTCCAGATTGTCTCACAGTGGGACGATCACAGATGAAGGGATTCCAGCTTGTCTCACAGTGGGACGATCACAGATGAAGGGATTCTACTTGACTCACACTGGGACAGTCACAGATGAAGGGATTTAAGCTTGTCTCTCACTGGGACTTTCTCAGGTGAAGGGATTCAGGTTGTCTCACACTGCAACAATCAGAGTTGAGGGGATTCCTGCTTGTCTCACACTGGGACAGTCATAGGTAAATGGATTTCAGCTTGTCTAAAACTCGGACTGTCACAGGTAACGGGATTCCAGCTTGTCTCACAATGGGACACTCACAGGTAAGCGGATTCCAGCTTGTCTCACACTGGGACTGAGTGTGGTAAAGGGATTCATCTTCTCTTAAACTGGGACAGTCACAGGTGAAGGGATTAACTTATCTCACACTAGGACAGTCACAGGTGAAGGGATTCCAGCTTATACTGGGACAGTCACAGGCAAAGTGTTTACAGCTTGTCTCCCACTGGAACTGTCACAGGTAAATGGATTCCAGCTTGTTTCACACTGGGACGGTCACAGGTAAAGGGATTCCAGCTTGTCTCACACTGGGACAGTCACAGGCAAAGGGTTTACTGCTTGTCTCACACTTGCACAGTCACAGATGAAGTGAATCCAGCTTGTCTCACACTGGGACAGTCGTAGGCAAAGGGATTCCAGCTTGTCTCACACTGGGACAGTCGCAGATGAAGGGATTCCAGCTTGTCTCACACTTGCACAGTCACAGATGAAGTGAATCCAGCTTGTCTCACACTGGGACTGTCGGAGATGAAGGGATTCCAGCTTGTCTCACACTGGGACAGTCGCACATGAAGGGATTCCAGCTTGTCTCACACTGGGACACTCACAGATGAAGGGATTCCAGCTTGTCTCACAGTGGGACGATCACAGATGAAGGGATTGCAGCTTGTCTCACATTGGGACGATCACAGATGAAGGGATTCTACTTGTCTCACACTGGGACAGTCTCAGGCAAAGGGATTCCAGCTTGTCTCACACTGGGACAGTCGCAGATGAAGGGATTCCAGCTTGTCTCACACCTGCACAGTCACAGATGAAGTGAATCCAGCTTGTCTCACACTGGGACTGTCGGAGATGAAGGGATTCCAGCTTGTCTCACACTGGGACAGTCACACATGGATTCCAGCTTGTCTCACACTGGGACACTCACATGTAAGGGGATTCCAGCTTGTCTCACACTGGGACAGTCACAGGTAAATGGATTCAGCTTGTCTCGTACTGCGATGGTCACAGATGAAGGGATTCCAGATTGTCTCTCACTGGGACACTCACAGATGAAGGGATTCCAGCTTGTCTCACAGTGGGACGATCACAGATGAAGGGATTGCAGCTTGTCTCACAGTGGGACGATCACAGATGAAGGGATTCTACTTGTCTCACACTGGGACAATCTCAGGTAAAGGGATTCCAGCTTGACTCACAATGGGACAGTCACAGATGAAGGGATTTAAGCTTGTCTCACACTGGGACTTTCTCAGGTGAAGGGATTCAGCTTGTCTCACACTGCAACAGTCAGAGTTGAGGGGATTCCAGCTTGTCTCACTCTGGGACAGTCACAGGTAAATGGATTTCAGCTTGTCTCACACTGGGACTGAGTGTGGTAAAGGGATTCATCTTCTCTCAAACTGGGACAGTCACAG
This sequence comes from Hypanus sabinus, assembly GCF_030144855.1. NCBI lineage: Eukaryota > Metazoa > Chordata > Chondrichthyes > Myliobatiformes > Dasyatidae > Hypanus > Hypanus sabinus. The sequence goes on from NC_082709.1 coordinate 66,989,684, forward strand.
GTGAAGGGATTAACTTATCTCACACTAGGACAGTCACAGATGAAGGGATTTAGCTTGTCTCACAGTCGGACAGTGACAGGTAAAGGGATTCCAGCTTGTCTCATACAGGGGTCGTCACCGATGAAGGGATTCCAGCTTGTCTCACACTGGGACAGTCACAGGTAAAGGGATTCAGCTTGTCTCACACTGGGACAGGCACAGGTAAAGGGATTCATCTTCTCTCAAACTGGGACAGTCACAGGTGAAGGGATTAACTTATCTCACACTAGGACAGTCACAGATGAAGGGATTCAGCTTGTCTCACACTCGGACAGTGACAGGTAAAGGGATTCCAGCTTGTCTCATACAGGGGCCGTCACCGATGAAGGGATTCCAGCTTGTCTCCCACTGGGACTGTCGCAGGTAAAGGGATTCAGCTTGTCTCACAGTTGCACAGTCACAGATGAAGTGAATCCAGCTTGTCTCTCACTGGGACCATCACAAATGAAGGGATTCCTGCTTGTGACACAATGGGACAGTCACAGATGAAGGGTTTCCAGCTTCTCAAATACTGTGACGGTCACAGATGAAGGGATTCCAATTTGTCTCACACTAGGACAGCAACAGGTAAAGGAATTCCAGCTTGTTTCACACTGGGACTGTCACAGGTAAAGTGATTCCAGCTTGTCTCATACTGGGACTGTCACGGGTAAAGGGATTCCAGCTTGTCTCACACTTGCACAGTCACAGATGAAGTGAATCCAGCTTGTCTCACACTGGGACAGTCACAGATGAAGGGATTCAGCTTGTCTCACACTTGCACAGTCTCAGATGAAGTGAATCCAGCCTGTCTCACACTGGGACAGTCGTAGGCAAAGGGTTTACAGCTTGTCTCACACTGGGACAGTCACAGGTAACGGGATTCAAGCTTGTCTCACACTGGGACACTCACAGGTAAGGGGATTCCAGCTTGTCTCACACTGGGACTGAATGTGGTAAAGGGATTCATCTTCTCTCAAATGTGGACAGTCACAGGTGAAGGGATTAACTTATCTAACACTAGGACAGTCACAGATGAAGTGAATCCAGCTTGTCTCACACTGGGACAGTCGCAGATGAAGGATTTCCCGCTTGTCTCACGCTTGCACAGTCACAGATGAAGTGAATCCAGCTTGCCTCACACTGGGACCGTCACAAATGAAGGGATTCCTGCTTGTGACACAATGGGACAGTCACAGATGAAGGGTTTCCAGCTTCTCAAATACTGTGACGGTCACAGATGAAGGGATTCCAATTTGTCTCACACTTGGACAGCAACAGGTAAAGGGATTCCAGCTTGTTTCACACTGGGACTGTTACAGTTAAAGGGATTCCAGCTTGTCTCACACTTGCAGTCACAGATGAAGTGAATCCAGCCTGTCTCACACTGGGACAGTCGTAGGCAAAGGGTTTACAGCTTGTCTCACACTGGGACAGTCACAGGTGACGGGATTCAAGCTTGTCTCACACTGGGACAGTCAAAGGTAAGGGGATTCCAGCTAGTCTCGCACTGGGACTGAGTGTGATAAAGGGATTCATCTTCTCTCAAACGTGGACAGTCACAGGTGAAGGGATTCCAGCTTGTCTCACACTGGGACAGTCGTAGGCAAAGGGTTTACAGCTTGTCTCCCACTGGGACTGTCACAGGCAACGGGTTTACTGCTTGTCTCACACTTGCACAGTCACAGATGAAGTGAATCCAGCTTGTCTCACACTGGGACAGTCGTAGGCAAAGGGATTCCAGCTTGTCTCACACTGGGACAGTCGCAGATGAAGGGATTCCAGCTTGTCTCACACTGGCACAGTCACAGATGAAGTGAATCCAGCTTGTCTCACACTGGGACTGTCGGAGATGAAGGGATTCCAGCTTGTCTCAGACTGGGACTGTCGGAGATGAAGGGATTCCAGCTTGTCTCACACTGGGACTGTCGGAGATGAAGGGATTCCAGCTTGTCTCAGACTGGGACAGTCGCACATGAAGGGATTCCAGCTTGTCTCACACTGGGACACTCACATGTAAGGGTATTCCAGCTTGTCTCGCACTGCGACTGTCACAGATGAAGGGATTCCAGCTTGTCTCAGACTGGGACAGTCGCACATGAAGGGATTCCAGCTTGTCTCACACTGGGACACTCACATGTAAGGGTATTCCAGCTTGTCTCGCACTGCGACTGTCACAGATGAAGGGATTCCAGATTGTCTCTCACTGGGACACTCACAGATGAAGGGATTCCAGCTTGTTTCACAGTGGGACGATCACAGATGAAGGGATTGCAGCTTGTCTCACAGTGGGACGATCACAGATGAAGGGATTCTACTTGTCTCACACTGGGACAGTCTCAGGCAAAGGGATTCCAGCTTGTCTCACACTGGGACAGTCACACATGAAGGGATTCCAGCTTGTCTCACACTGGGACACTCACATGTAAGGGGATTCCAGCTTGTCTCACACTGGGACAGTCACAGGTAAATGGATTCAGCTTGTCTCGTACTGCGATGGTCACAGATGAAGGGATTCCAGATTGTCTCTCACTGGGACACTCACAGATGAAGGGATTCCAGCTTGTCTCACAGTGGGACGATCACAGATGAAGGGATTCTACTTGTCTCACACTGGGACAGTCTCAGGTAAAGGGATTCCAGCTTGACTCACAATGGGACAGTCACAGATGAAGGGATTTAAGCTTGTCTCACACTGGGACTTTCTCAGGTGAAGGGATTCAGCTTGTCTCACACTGCAACAGTCAGAGTTGAGGGGATTCCAGCTTGTCTCACTCTGGGACAGTCACAGGTAAATGGATTTCAGCTTGTCTCACACTGGGACTGAGTGTGGTAAAGGGATTCATCTTCTCTCAAACTGGGACAGTCACAGGTGAAGGGATTAACTTATCTCACACTAGGACAGTCACAGATGAAGGGATTTAGCTTGTCTCACAGTCGGACAGTGACAGGTAAAGGGATTCCAGCTTGTCTAATACAGGGGTCGTCACCGATGAAGGGATTCCAGCTTGTCTCACACTGGGACAGTCACAGGTAAAGGGATTCAGCTTGTCTCACACTGGGACAGGCACAGGTAAAGGGATTCATCTTCTCTCAAACGTGGACAGTCACAGGTTGAGGGATTCCAGCTTGTCTCACACTGGGACAGTCGTAGGCAAAGGGTTTACAGCTTGTCTCACACTGGGAGACTCACAGTTGAGGGGATTCCAGCTTGTCTCACACTGGGACTGAGTGTGGTAAAGGGATTCATCTTCTCTCAAACTGGGACAGTCACAGGTGAAGGGATTAACTTATCTCACACTAGGACAGTCACAGATGAAGGGATTCAGCTTGTCTCACACTCGGACAGTCACAAATGAAGGGATTCCAGCTTGTCTCATACAGGGGCCGTCACTGATGAAGGGATTCCAGCTTGTCTCACAGTGGGACAGTCACAGGTAAATGGATTCAGCTTGTCTCGCACTGCGACGGTCACAGATGAAGGGATTCCAGATTGTCCCTCACTGGGACACTCACAGATGAAGGGATTCCAGCTTGTCTCACAGTGGGACAGTCACAGATGAAGGGTTTCCAGATTGTCTCACAGTGGGACGATCACAGATGAAGGGATTCCAGCTTGTCTCACAGTGGGACTTTCTCAGGTGAAGGGATTCAGCTTGTCGCACACTGCAACAGTCAGAGTTGAGGGGATTCCAGCTTGTCTCACTCTGGGACAGTCACAGGTAAATGGATTTCAGCTTGTCTCACACTGGGACTGAGTGTGGTAAAGGGATTCATCTTCTCTCAAACTGGGACAGTCACAGGTGAAGGGATTAACTTATCTCACACTAGGACAGTCACAGATGAAGGGATTTAGCTTGTCTCACAGTCGGACAGTGACAGGTAAAGGGATTCCAGCTTGTCTCATACAGGGGTCGTCACCGATGAAGGGATTCCAGCTTGTCTCACACTGGGACAGTCACAGGTAAAGGGATTCAGCTTGTCTCACACTGGGACAGGCACAGGTAAAGGGATTCATCTTCTCTCAAACTGGGACAGTCACAGGTGAAGGGATTAACTTATCTCACACTAGGACAGTCACAGATGAAGGGATTCAGCTTGTCTCACACTCGGACAGTGACAGGTAAAGGGATTCCAGCTTGTCTCATACAGGGGCCGTCACCGATGAAGGGATTCCAGCTTGTCTCCCACTGGGACTGTCGCAGGTAAAGGGATTCAGCTTGTCTCACAGTTGCACAGTCACAGATGAAGTGAATCCAGCTTGTCTCTCACTGGGACCATCACAAATGAAGGGATTCCTGCTTGTGACACAATGGGACAGTCACAGATGAAGGGTTTCCAGCTTCTCAAATACTGTGACGGTCACAGATGAAGGGATTCCAATTTGTCTCACACTTGGACAGCCACAGGTAAAGGGATTCCAGCTTGTTTCACACTGGGACTGTCACAGGTAAAGGGATTCCAGCTTGTCTCATACTGGGACTGTCACGGGTAAATGGATTCCAGCTTGCACAGTCACAGATGAAGTGAATCCAGCTTGTCTCACACTGGGACAGTCACAGATGAAGGGTTTCAGCTTGTCTCACACTTGCACTGTCACAGATGAAATGAATCCAGCCTGTCTCACACTGGGACAGTCGTAGGCAAAGGGTTTACAGCTTGTCTCACATTGGGACAGTCACAGGTAACGGGATTCCAGCTTGTCTCACACTGGGACTGAATGTGGTAAATGGATTCATCTTCTCTCAAACGTGGACAGTCACAGGTGAAGGGATTAACTTATCTAACACTAGGACAGTCACAGATGAAGTGAATCCAGCTTGTCTCACACTGGGACAGTCGCAGATGAAGGGTTTCCAGCTTGTCTCACGCTTGCACAGTCACAGATGAAGTGAATCCAGCTTGCCTCACACTGGGACCGTCAAAAATGAAGGGATTCCTGCTTGTGACACAATGGGACAGTCACAGATGCAGGGTTTCCAGCTTCTCAAATACTGTGACGGTCACAGATGAAGGGATTCCAATTTGTCTCACACTTGGACAGCAACAGGTAAAGGGATTCCAGCTTGTTTCACACTGGGACAGTCACAGGTAAAGGGATTCCAGCTTGTCTCATACTGGGACCGTCACGGGTAAAGGGATTCCAGCTTGTCTCACACTTGCACAGTCACAGATGAAGTGAATCCAGCTTGTCTCACACTGGGACAGTCGTAGGCAAAGGGTTTACAGCTTGTATCACACTGGGACAGTCACAGGTAACGGGATTCAAGCTTGTCTCACACTGGGACACTCACAGGTAAAGGGATTCCAGCTTGTCTCACACTGGGACTGAATGTGGTAAAGGGATTCATCTTCTCTCAAACGTGGACAGTCACAGGTGAAGGGATTAACTTGTCTCACACTAGGACAGTCACAGATGAAGTGAATCCAGCTTGCCTCACACTGGGACCATCACAAATGAAGGGATTCCTGCTTGTGACACAATGGGACAGTCACAGATGAAGGGATTCCAGCTTCTCAAATACTGGGACTGTCACAGATGAAGGGATTCCAATTTGTCTCACACTTGGACAGCAACAGGTAAAGGGATTCCAGCTTGTTTCACACTGGGACTGTCACAGTTAAAGGGATTCCAGCTTGTCTCACACTTGCACAGTCACAGATGAAGTGAATCCAGCCTGTCTCACACTGGGACAGTCGTAGGCAAAGGGATTCAAGCTTGTCTCACACTGGGACAGTCACAGGTAAGGGGATTCCAGCTAGTCTCGCACTGGGACTGAGTGTGGTAAAGGGATTCATCTTCTCTCAAACGTGGACAGTCACAGGTGAAGGGATTACCTTGTCTCACACTAGGACAGTCACAGATGAAGTGAATCCAGCTTGTCTCACACTGGGACAGTCGTAGGCAAAGGGATTCCAGCTTGTCTCACACTGGGACAGTCGTAGGCAAAGGGTTTACAGCTTGTCTCACACTGGGAGACTCACAGTTGAGGGGATTCCAGCTTGTCTCACACTGGGACTGAGTGTGGTAAAGGGATTCATCTTCTCTCAAACTGGGACAGTCACAGGTGAAGTGATTAACTTATCTCACACTAGGACAGTCACAGATGAAGGGATTCAGCTTGTCTCACACTAGGACAGTCACAAATGAAGGGATTCCAGCTTGTCTCTCACTGGGACACTCACAGATGAAGGGATTCCAGCTTGTCTCACAGTGGGACGATCACAGATGAAGGGATTGCAGCTTGTCTCACAGTGGGACGATCACAGATGAAGGGATTCTACTTGTCTCACACTGGGACAGTCTCAGGTAAAGGGATTCCAGCTTGACTCACAATGGGACAGTCACAGATGAAGGGATTTAAGCTTGTCTCACACTGGGACTTTCTCAGGTGAAGGGATTCAGCTTGTCTCACACTGCAACAGTCAGAGTTGAGGGGATTCCAGCTTGTCTCACTCTGGGACAGTCACAGGTAAATGGATTTCAGCTTGTCTCACACTGGGACTGAGTGTGGTAAAGGGATTCATCTTCTCTCAAACTGGGACAGTCACAGGTGAAGGGATTAACTTATCTCACACTAGGACAGACACAGATGAAGGGATTTAGCTTGTCTCACAGTCGGACAGTGACAGGTAAAGGGATTCCAGCTTGTCTCATACAGGGGTCGTCACCGATGAAGGGATTCCAGCTTGTCTCACACTGGGACAGTCACAGGTAAAGGGATTCAGCTTGTCTCACACTGGGACAGGCACAGGTAAAGGGATTCATCTTCTCTCAAACTGGGACAGTCACAGGTGAAGGGATTAACTTATCTCACACTAGGACAGTCACAGATGAAGGGATTCAGCTTGTCTCACACTCGGACAGTGACAGGTAAAGGGATTCCAGCTTGTCTCATACAGGGGCCGTCACCGATGAAGGGATTCCAGCTTGTCTCCCACTGGGACTGTCGCAGGTAAAGGGATTCAGCTTGTCTCACAGTTGCACAGTCACAGATGAAGTGAATCCAGCTTGTCTCTCACTGGGACCATCACAAATGAAGGGATTCCTGCTTGTGACACAATGGGACAGTCACAGATGAAGGGTTTCCAGCTTCTCAAATACTGTGACGGTCACAGATGAAGGGATTCCAATTTGTCTCACACTTGGACAGCCACAGGTAAAGGGATTCCAGCTTGTTTCACACTGGGACTGTCACAGGTAAAGGGATTCCAGCTTGTCTCATACTGGGACTGTCACGGGTAAATGGATTCCAGCTTGCACAGTCACAGATGAAGTGAATCCAGCTTGTCTCACACTGGGACAGTCACAGATGAAGGGTTTCAGCTTGTCTCACACTTGCACTGTCACAGATGAAATGAATCCAGCCTGTCTCACACTGGGACAGTCGTAGGCAAAGGGTTTACAGCTTGTCTCACATTGGGACAGTCACAGGTAACGGGATTCCAGCTTGTCTCACACTGGGACTGAATGTGGTAAATGGATTCATCTTCTCTCAAACGTGGACAGTCACAGGTGAAGGGATTAACTTATCTAACACTAGGACAGTCACAGATGAAGTGAATCCAGCTTGTCTCACACTGGGACAGTCGCAGATGAAGGGTTTCCAGCTTGTCTCACGCTTGCACAGTCACAGATGAAGTGAATCCAGCTTGCCTCACACTGGGACCGTCAAAAATGAAGGGATTCCTGCTTGTGACACAATGGGACAGTCACAGATGCAGGGTTTCCAGCTTCTCAAATACTGTGACGGTCACAGATGAAGGGATTCCAATTTGTCTCACACTTGGACAGCAACAGGTAAAGGGATTCCAGCTTGTTTCACACTGGGACAGTCACAGGTAAAGGGATTCCAGCTTGTCTCATACTGGGACCGTCACGGGTAAAGGGATTCCAGCTTGTCTCACACTTGCACAGTCACAGATGAAGTGAATCCAGCTTGTCTCACACTGGGACAGTCGTAGGCAAAGGGTTTACAGCTTGTATCACACTGGGACAGTCACAGGTAACGGGATTCAAGCTTGTCTCACACTGGGACACTCACAGGTAAAGGGATTCCAGCTTGTCTCACACTGGGACTGAATGTGGTAAAGGGATTCATCTTCTCTCAAACGTGGACAGTCACAGGTGAAGGGATTAACTTGTCTCACACTAGGACAGTCACAGATGAAGTGAATCCAGCTTGCCTCACACTGGGACCATCACAAATGAAGGGATTCCTGCTTGTGACACAATGGGACAGTCACAGATGAAGGGATTCCAGCTTCTCAAATACTGGGACTGTCACAGATGAAGGGATTCCAATTTGTCTCACACTTGGACAGCAACAGGTAAAGGGATTCCAGCTTGTTTCACACTGGGACTGTCACAGTTAAAGGGATTCCAGCTTGTCTCACACTTGCACAGTCACAGATGAAGTGAATCCAGCCTGTCTCACACTGGGACAGTCGTAGGCAAAGGGATTCAAGCTTGTCTCACACTGGGACAGTCACAGGTAAGGGGATTCCAGCTAGTCTCGCACTGGGACTGAGTGTGGTAAAGGGATTCATCTTCTCTCAAACGTGGACAGTCACAGGTGAAGGGATTACCTTGTCTCACACTAGGACAGTCACAGATGAAGTGAATCCAGCTTGTCTCACACTGGGACAGTCGTAGGCAAAGGGATTCCAGCTTGTCTCACACTGGGACAGTCGTAGGCAAAGGGTTTACAGCTTGTCTCACACTGGGAGACTCACAGTTGAGGGGATTCCAGCTTGTCTCACACTGGGACTGAGTGTGGTAAAGGGATTCATCTTCTCTCAAACTGGGACAGTCACAGGTGAAGTGATTAACTTATCTCACACTAGGACAGTCACAGATGAAGGGATTCAGCTTGTCTCACACTAGGACAGTCACAAATGAAGGGATTCCAGCTTGTCTCTCACTGGGACACTCACAGATGAAGGGATTCCAGCTTGTCTCACAGTGGGACGATCACAGATGAAGGGATTGCAGCTTGTCTCACAGTGGGACGATCACAGATGAAGGGATTCTACTTGTCTCACACTGGGACAGTCTCAGGTAAAGGGATTCCAGCTTGACTCACAATGGGACAGTCACAGATGAAGGGATTTAAGCTTGTCTCACACTGGGACTTTCTCAGGTGAAGGGATTCAGCTTGTCTCACACTGCAACAGTCAGAGTTGAGGGGATTCCAGCTTGTCTCACTCTGGGACAGTCACAGGTAAATGGATTTCAGCTTGTCTCACACTGGGACTGAGTGTGGTAAAGGGATTCATCTTCTCTCAAACTGGGACAGTCACAGGTGAAGGGATTAACTTATCTCACACTAGGACAGACACAGATGAAGGGATTTAGCTTGTCTCACAGTCGGACAGTGACAGGTAAAGGGATTCCAGCTTGTCTCATACAGGGGTCGTCACCGATGAAGGGATTCCAGCTTGTCTCACACTGGGACAGTCACAGGTAAAGGGATTCAGCTTGTCTCACACTGGGACAGGCACAGGTAAAGGGATTCATCTTCTCTCAAACTGGGACAGTCACAGGTGAAGGGATTAACTTATCTCACACTAGGACAGTCACAGATGAAGGGATTCAGCTTGTCTCACACTCGGACAGTGACAGGTAAAGGGATTCCAGCTTGTCTCATACAGGGGCCGTCACCGATGAAGGGATTCCAGCTTGTCTCCCACTGGGACTGTCGCAGGTAAAGGGATTCAGCTTGTCTCACAGTTGCACAGTCACAGATGAAGTGAATCCAGCTTGTCTCTCACTGGGACCGTCACAAATGAAGGGATTCCTGCTTGTGACACAATGGGACAGTCACAGATGAAGGGTTTCCAGCTTCTCAAATACTGTGACGGTCACAGATGAAGGGATTCCAATTTGTCTCACACTTGGACAGCAACAGGTAAAGGGATTCCAGCTTGTTTCACACTGGGACTGTCACAGGTAAAGGGATTCCAGCTTGTCTCATACTGGGACTGTCACGGGTAAATGGATTCCAGCTTGTCTCACACTTGCACAGTCACAGATGAAGTGAATCCAGCTTGTCTCACACTGGGACAGTCACAGATGAAGGGATTCAGCTTGTCTCACACTTGCACAGTCACAGATGAAATGAATCCAGCCTGTCTCACACTGGGACAGTCGTAGGCAAAGGGTTTACAGCTTGTCTCACACTGGGACAGTCACAGGTAACGGGATTCAAGCTTGTCTCACACTGGGACAGTCACAGGTAAGGGGATTCCAGCTAGTCTCGCACTGGGACTGAGTGTGGTAAAGGGATTCATCTTCTCTCAAACGTGGACAGTCACAGGTGAAGGATTCCAGCTTGTCTCACACTGGGAGACTCACAGTTGAGGGGATTCCAGCTTGTCTCACACTGGGACTGAGTGTGGTAAAGGGATTCATCTTCTCTCAAACTGGGACAGTCACAGGTGAAGGGATTAACTTATCTCAGACTAGGACAGTCACAGATGAAGGGATTCAGCTTGTCTCACACTCGGACAGTCACAAATGAAGGGATTCCAGCTTGTCTCATACAGGGGCCGTCACTGATGAAGGGATTCCAGCTTGTCTCACAGTGGGACAGTCACAGGTAAATGGATTCAGCTTGTCTCGCACTGCGACGGTCACAGATGAAGGGATTCCAGATTGTCCCTCACTGGGACACTCACAGATGAAGGGATTCCAGCTTGTCTCACAGTGGGACAGTCACAGATGAAGGGTTTCCACATTGTCTCACAGTGGGACGATCACAGATGAAGGGATTCCAGCTTGTCTCATAGTGGGACGATCACAGATGAAGGGATTCTACTTCTCTCACACTGGGACAGTCTCAGGTAAAGGGATTTAAGCTTGTCTCTCACTGGGACTTTCTCAGGTGAAGGGATTCAGCTTGTCTCACAATGCAACAGTCACAGTTGAGGGGATTCCAGCTTGACTCACACTGAGACAATCGTAGGCAGAGGGTTTACACCTTGTCTCACACTGGGACAGTCACAGGTAACGGGATTCCAGCTTGTCTCACAATGGGACACTCACAGGTAAGCGGATTCCAGCTTGTCTCACACTGGGACTGAGTGTGGTAAAGGGATTCATCTTCTCTTAAACTGGGACAGTCACAGGTGAAGGGATTAACTTATCTCACACTAGGACAGTCACAGGTGAAGGGATTCCAGCTTATACTGGGACAGTCACAGGCAAAGTGTTTACAGCTTGTCTCACACTTGCACAGTCACAGATGAAGTGAATCCAGCTTGTCTCACACTGGGACAGTCGTAGGCAAAGGGATTCCAGCTTGTCTCACACTGGGACAGTCGCAGATGAAGGGATTCCAGCTTGTCTCACACTGGCACAGTCACAGATGAAGTGAATCCAGCTTCTCTCACACTGGGACTGTCGGAGATGAAGGGATTCCAGCTTGTCTCACACTGGGACAGTCGCACATGAAGGGATTCCAGCTTGTCTCACACTGGGACACTCACATGTAAGGGGATTCCAGCTTGTCTCGCACTGCGACTGTCACAGATGAAGGGATTCCAGATTGTCTCTCACTGGGACACTCACAAATGGAGGGATTCCAGCTTGTCTCACAGTGGGACGATCACAGATGAAGGGATTGCAGCTTGTCTCACAGTGGGACGATCACAGATGAAGGGATTCTACTTGTCTCACACTGGGACAGTCTCAGGCAAAGGGATTCCAGCTTGTCTCACACTGGGACAGTCACAGGTGAAGGGATTAACTTATCTCACACTAGGACAGTCTCAGATGAAGGGATTTAGCTTGTCTCACAGTCGGACAGTGACAGGTAAAGGGATTCCAGCTTGTCTCATACAGGGGTCGTCACCGATGAAGGGATTCCAGCTTGTCTCACACTGGGACAGTCACAGGTAAAGGGATTCAGCTTGTCTCACACTGGGACAGGCACAGGTAAAGGGATTCATCTTCTCTCAAACTGGGACAGTCACAGGTGAAGGGATTAACTTATCTCACACTAGGACAGTCACAGATGAAGGGATTCAGCTTGTCTCACACTCGGACAGTGACAGGTAAAGGGATTCCAGCTTGTCTCATACAGGGGCCGTCACCGATGAAGGGATTCCAGCTTGTCTCCCACTGGGACTGTCGCAGGTAAAGGGATTCAGCTTGTCTCACAGTTGCACAGTCACAGATGAAGTGAATCCAGCTTGTCTCTCACTGGGACCGTCACAAATGAAGGGATTCCTGCTTGTGACAGAATGGGACAGTCACAGATGAAGGGTTTCCATCTTCTCAAATACTGTGACGGTCACAGATGAAGGGATTCCAATTTGTCTCACACTTGGACAGCAACAGGTAAAGGGATTCCAGCTTGTTTCACACTGGGACTGTCACTGGTAAAGGGATTCCAGCTTGTCTCATACTGGGACTGTCACGGGTAAAGGGATTCCAGCTTGTCTCACACTTGCACAGTCACAGATGAAGTGAATCCAGCTTGTCTCACACTGGGACAGTCACAGATGAAGGGATTCAGCTTGTCTCACACTTGCACAGTCACAGATGAAATGAATCCAGCCTGTCTCACACTGGGACAGTCGTAGGCAAAGGGTTTACAGCTTGTCTCACATTGGGACAGTCACAGGTAACGGGATTCAAGCTTGTCTCATACTGGGACACTCACAGGTAAGGGGATTCCAGCTTGTCTCACACTGGGACTGAATGTGGTAAAGGGATTCATCTTCTCTCAAACGTGGACAGTCACAGGTGAAGGGATTAACTTGTCTCACACTAGGACAGTCACAGATGAAGTGAATCCAGCTTGTCTCACACTGGGACAGTCGCAGATGAAGGGTTTCCAGCTTGTCTCACGCTTGCACAGTCACAGATGAAGTGAATCCAGCTTGCCTCACACTGGGACCGTCACAAATGAAGAGATTCCTGCTTGTGACAAAATGGGACAGTCACAGATGAAGGGATTCCAGCTTCTCAAATACTGGGACGGTCACAGATGAAGGGATTCCAATTTGTCTCACACTTGGACAGCAACAGGTAAAGGGATTCCAGCTTGTTTCACACTGGGACTGTCACAGTTAAAGGGATTCCAGCTTGTCTCACACTTGCACAGTCACAGATGAAGTGAATCCAGCCTGTCTCACACTGGGACAGTCGTAGGCAAAGGGTTTACAGCTTGTCTCACACTGGGACAGTCACAGGTAACGGGATTCAAGCTTGTCTCACACTGGGACAGTCACAGGTAAGGGGATTCCAGCTAGTCTCGCACTGGGACTGAGTGTGGTAAAGGGATTCATCTTCTCTCAAACGTGGACAGTCACAGGTGAAGGGATTAACTTGTCTCACACTAGGACAGTCACAGATGAAGTGAATCCAGCTTGTCTCACACTGGGACAGTCGTAGGGAAAGGGATTCCAGCTAGTCTCACACTGGGACAGTCGCAGATGAAGGGATTCCAGCTTGTCTCACACTTGCACAGTCACAGATGAAGTGAATCCAGCTTGTCTCACACTGGGACTGTCGGAGATGAAGGGATTCCAGCTTGTCTCACACTGGGACAGTTGCACATGAAGGGATTCCAGCTTGTCTCACACTGGGACACTCACATGTAAGGGGATTCCAGCTTGTCTCACACTGGGACAGTCACAGGTAAAGGGATTCAGCTTGTCTCACACTGGGACAGGCACAGGTAAAGGGATTCATCTTTTCTCAAACTGGGACAGTCACAGGTGAAGGGATTAACTTATCTCACACTAGGACAGTCACAGATGAAGGGATTCAGCTTGTCTCACACTCGGACAGTGACAGGTAAAGGGACTCCAGCTTGTCTCATACAGGGGCCGTCACCGATGAAGGGATTCCAGCTTGTCTCCCACTGGGACTGTCACAGGTAAAGGGATTCAGCTTGTCTCACTGTTGTACAGTCACAGATGAAGTGAATCCAGCTTGTCTCTCACTGGGACCGTCACAAATGAAGGGATTCCTGCTAATGACACAATGGGACAGTCACAGATGAAGGGTTTCCAGCTTCTCAAATACTGTGACGGTCACAGATGAAGGGATTCCAATTTGTCTCACACTTGGACAGCAACAGGTAAAGGGATTCCAGCTTGTTTCACACTGGGACTGTCACAGGTAAAGGGATTCCAGCTTGTCTCATACTGGGACCGTCACGGGTAAAGGGATTCCAGCTTGTCTCACACTTGCACAGTCACAGATGAAGTGAATCCAGCTTGTCTCACACTGGGACAGTCGTAGGCAAAGGGTTTACAGCTTGTATCACACTGGGACAGTCACAGCTAACGGGATTCAAGCTTGTCTCACACTGGGACACTCACAGGTAAAGGGATTCCAGCTTGTCTCACACTGGGACTGAATGTGGTAAAGGGATTCATCTTCTCTCAAACGTGGACAGTCACAGGTGAAGGGATTAACTTGTCTCACACTAGGACAGTCACAGATGAAGTGAATCCAGCTTGCCTCACACTGGGACCGTCACAAATGAAGGGATTCCTGCTTGTGACACAATGGGACAGTCACAGATGAAGGGATTCCAGTTTCTCAAATACTGGGACGGTCACAGATGAAGGGATTCCAATTTGTCTCACACTTGGACAGCAACAGGTAAAGGGATTCCAGCTTGTTTCACACTGGGACTGTCACAGTTAGGGATTCCAGCTTGTATCACACTTGCACAGTCACAGATGAAGTGAATCCAGCCTGTCTCACACTGGGACAGTCGTAGGCAAAGGGTTTACAGCTTGTCTCACACTGGGACAGTCACAGGTGACGGGATTCAAGCTTGTCTCACACTGGGACAGTCACAGGTAAGGGGATTCCAGCTAGTCTCGCACTGGGACTGAGTGTGGTAAAGGGATTCATCTTCTCTCAAACGTGGACAGTCACAGGTGAAGGGATTACCTTGTCTCACACTAGGACAGTCACAGATGAAGTGAATCCAGTTTGTCTCACACTGGGACAGTCGTAGGCAAAGGGATTCCAGCTTGTCTCACACTGGGACAGTCGTAGGCAAAGGGTTTACAGCTTGTCTCACACTGGGAGACTCACAGTTGAGGGGATTCCAGCTTGTCTCACACTGGGACTGAGTGTGGTAAAGGGATTCATCTTCTCTCAAACTGGGACAGTCACAGGTGAAGTGATTAACTTATCTCACACTAGGACAGTCACAGATGAAGGGATTGAGCTTGTCTCACACTCGGACAGTCACAAATGAAGGGATTCCAGCTTGTCTCTCACTGGGATACTCACAGATGAAGGGATTCCAGCTTGTCTCACAGTGGGACAGTCACAGATGAAGGGATTTAAGCTTGTCTCACACTGGGACTTTCTCAGGTGAAGGGATTCAGCTTGTCTCACACTGCAACAGTCAGAGTTGAGGGGATTCCATCTTGTCTCACTCTGGGACAGTCACAGGTAAATGGATTTCAGCTTGTCTCACACTGGGACTGAGTGTGGTAAAGGGATTCATCTTCTCTCAAACTGGGACAGTCACAGGTGAAGGGATTAACTTATCTCACACTAGGACAGTCACAGATGAAGGGATTTAGCTTGTCTCACAGTCGGACAGTGACAGGTAAAGGGATTCCAGCTTCTCTCATACAGGGGTCGTCACCGATGAAGGGATTCCAGCTTGTCTCACACTGGGACAGGCACAGGTAAAGGGATTCAGCTTGTCTCACACTGGGACAGGCACAGGTAAAGGGATTCATCTTCTCTCAAACTGGGACAGTCACAGGTGAAGGGATTAACTTATCTCACACTAGGACAGTCACAGATGAAGGGATTCAGCTTGTCTCACACTCGGACAGTGACAGGTAAAGGGATTCCAGCTTGTCTCATACAGGGGCCGTCACCGATGAAGGGATTCCAGCTTGTCTCCCACTGGGACTGTCGCAGGTAAAGGGATTCAGCTTGTCTCACAGTTGCACAGTCACAGATGAAGTGAATCCAGCTTGTTTCTCACTGGGACCGTCACAAATGAAGGGATTCCTGCTTGTGACACAATGGGACAGTCACAGATGAAGGGTTTCCAGCTTCTCAAATACTGTGACGGTCACAGATGAAGGGATTCCAATTTGTCTCACACTTGGACAGCAACAGGTAAAGGGATTCCAGCTTGTTTCACACTGGGACTGTCACAGGTAAAGGGATTCCAGCTTGTCTCATACTGGGACTGTCACAGGTAAAGGGATTCCAGCTTGTCTCACACTTGCACAGTCACAGATGAAGTGAATCCAGCTTGTCTCACACTGGGACAGTCACAGATGAAGGGATTCAGCTTGTCTCACACTTGCACAGTCACAGATGAAATGAATCCAGCCTGTCTCACACTGGGACAGTCGTAGGCAAAGGGATTCCAGCTTGTCTCACACTGGGACAGTCGCAGATGAAGGGATTCCAGCTTGTCTCACACTTGCACAGTCACAGATGAAGTGAATCCAGCTTGTCTCACACTGGGACTGTCGGAGATGTAGGGATTCCAGCTTGTCTCACACTGGGACAGTTGCACATGAAGGGATTCCAGCTTGTCTCACACTGGGACACTCACATGTAAGGGGATTCCAGCTTGTCTCACACTGGGACAGTCACAGGTAAGGGGATTCCAGCTTGTCTCACACTGGGACTGAGTGTGGTAAAGGGATTCATCTTCTCTCAAACTGGGACAGTCACAGGTGAAGGGATTTAGCTTGTCTCACACTCAGACAGTGACAGGTAAAGGGATTCCAGCTTGTCTCATACAGGGGCCGTCACCGGTGAAGGGATTCCAGCTTGTCTCACACTGGGACAGTCACAGGTAAAGGGATTCAGCTTGTCTCACTGTTGTACAGTCACAGATGAAGTGACTCCAGCTTGTCTCTCACTGGGACCGTCAAAAATGAAGGGATTCCTGCTTGTGACACAATGGGACAGTCACAGATGAAGGGTTTCCAGCTTCTCAAATACTGTGATGGTCACAGATGAAGGGATTCCAATTTGTCTCACACTTGGACAGCAACAGGTAAAGGCATTCCAGCTTGTCTCACACTGGGACAGTCACAGGTAACGGGATTCAAGCTTGTCTCACACTGGGACACTCACAGGTAAAGGGATTCCAGCTTGTCTCACACTGGGACTGAATGTGATAAAGGGATTCATCTTCTCTCTAACGTGGACAGTCACAGGTGAAGGGATTAACTTGTCTCACACTAGGACAGTCACAGATGAAGTGAATCCAGCTTGTCTCACACTGGGACAGTCGCAGATGAAGGGTTTCCAGCTAGTCTCACGCTTGCACAGTCACAGATGAAGTGAATCCAGCTTGCCTCACACTGGGACCGTCACAAATGAAGGGATTCCTGCTTGTGACACAATGGGACAGTCACAGATGAAGGGATTCCAGCTTCTCAAATACTGGGACGGTCACAGATGAAGGGATTCCAATTTGTCTCACACTTGGACAGCAACAGGTAAAGGGATTCCAGCTTGTTTCACACTGGGACTGTCACAGTTAAAGGGATTCCAGCTTGTCTCACACTTGCACAGTCACAGATGAAGTGAATCCAGCCTGTCTCACACTGGGACAGTCGTAGGCAAAGGGTTTACAGCTTGTCTCACACTGGGACAGTCACCGGTAACGGGATTCAAGCTTGTCTCACACTGGGACAGTCACAGGTAAGGGGATTCCAGCTAGTCTCGCACTGGGACTGAGTGTGGTAAAGGGATTCATCTTCTCTCAAACGTGGACAGTCACAGGTGAAGGGATTACCTTGTCTCACACTAGGACAGTCACAGATGAAGTGAATCCAGCTTGTCTCACACTGGGACAGTCGTAGGCAAAGGGATTCCAGCTTGTCTCACACTGGGACAGTCGTAGGCAAAGGGTTTACAGCTTGTCTCACACTGGGAGAGTCACAGTTGAGGGGATTCCAGCTTGTCTCACAATGGGACAGTCACAGATGAAGGGATTTAAGCTTGTCTCACACTGGGACTTTCTCAGGTGAAGGGATTCAGCTTGTCTCACACTGCAACAGTCAGAGTTGAGGGGATTCCAGCTTGTCTCACTCTGGGACAGTCACAGGTAAGTGGATTTCAGCTTGTCTCACACTGGGACTGAGTGTGGTAAAGGGATTCATCTTCTCTCAAACTGGGACAGTCACAGGTGAAGGGATTAACTTATCTCACACTAGGACAGTCACAGATGAAGGGATTTAGCTTGTCTCACAGTCGGACAGTGACAGGTAAAGGGATTCCAGCTTGTCTCATACAGGGGTCGTCACCGATGAAGGGATTCCAGCTTGTCTCACACTGGGACAGTCACAGGTAAAGGGATTCAGCTTGTCTCACACTGGGACAGGCACAGGTAAAGGGATTCATCTTCTCTCACACTAGGACAGTCACAGATGAAGGGATTCAGCTTGTCTCACACTCGGACAGTGACAGGTAAAGGGATTCCAGCTTGTCTCATACAGGGGCCGTCACCGATGAAGGGATTCCAGCTTGTCTCTTTCTGGTACTGTCGCAGGTAAAGGGATTCAGCTTGTCTCACAGTTGCACAGTCACAGATGAAGTGAATCCAGCTTGTCTCTCACTGGGACCGTCACAAATGAAGGGATTCCTGCTTGTGACACAATGGGACAGTCACAGATGAAGGGTTTCCAGCTTCTCAAATACTGTGACGGTCACAGATGAAGGGATTCCAATTTGTCTCACACTTGGACAGCAACAGGTAAAGGGATTCCAGCTTGTTTCACACTGGGACTGTCACAGGTAAAGGGATTCCAGCTTGTCTCATACTGGGACTGTCACGGGTAAAGGGATTCCAGCTTGTCTCACACTTGCACAGTCACAGATGAAGTGAATCCAGCTTGTCTCACACTGGGACAGTCACAGTTGAAGGGATTCAGCTTGTCTCACACTTGCACAGTCACAGATGAAATGAATCCAGCCTGTCTCACACTGGGACAGTTGTAGGCAAAGGGTTTACAGCTTGTCTCACACTGGGACAGTCACAGGTAACGGGATTCAAGCTTGTCTCACACTGGGACACTCACAGGTAAGGGGATTCCAGCTTGTCTCACACTGGGACTGAATGTGGTAAAGGGATTCATCTTCTCTCAAACTGGGACAGTCACAGGTGAGGGGATTAACTTATCTCACACTAGGACAGTCACAGATGAAGGGATTTAGCTTGTCTCACAGTCGGACAGTGACAGGTAAAGGGATTCCAGCTTGTCTCATACAGGGGTCGTCACCGATGAAGGGATTCCAGCTTGTCTCACACTGGGACAGTCACAGGTAAAGTGATTCAGCTTGTCTCACACTGGGACAGGCACAGGTAAAGGGATTCATCTTCTCTCACACTAGGACAGTCACAGATGAAGGGATTCAGCTTGTCTCACACTCGGACAGTGACAGGTAAAGGGATTCCAGCTTGTCTCATACAGGGGCCGTCACCGATGAAGGGATTCCAGCTTGTCTCCCACTGGTACTGTCGCAGGTAAAGGGATTCAGCTTGTCTCACAGTTGCACAGTCACAGATGAAGTGAATCCAGCTTGTCTCCTACTGGGACCGTCACAAATGAAGGGATTCCTGCTTGTGACAGAATGGGACAGTCACAGATGAAGGGTTTCCAGCTTCTCAAATACTGTGACGGTCACAGATGAAGGGATTCCAATTTGTCTCACACTTGGACAGCAACAGGTAAAGGGATTCCAGCTTGTTTCACACTGGGACTGTCACAGGTAAAGGGATTCCAGCTTGTCTCATACTGGGACTGTCACGGGTAAAGGGATTCCAGCTTGTCTCACACTTGCACAGTCACAGATGAAGTGAATCCAGCTTGTCTCACACTGGGACAGTCACAGATGAAGGGATTCAGCTTGTCTCACACTTGCACAGTCACAGATGAAATGAATCCAGCCTGTCTCACACTGGGACATTCGTAGGCAAAGGGTTTACAGCTTGTCTCACACTGGGACAGTCACAGGTAACGGGATTCAAGCTTGTCTCACACTGGGACACTCACAGGTAAGGGGATTCCAGCTTGTCTCACACTGGGACTGAATGTGGTAAAGGGATTCATCTTCTCTCAAACGTGGACAGTCACAGGTGAAGGGATTAACTTATCTAACACTAGGACAGTCACAGATGAAGTGAATCCAGCTTGTCTCACACTGGGACAGTCGCAGATTAAGGGTTTCCAGCTTGTCTCACGCTTGCACAGTCACAGATGAAGTGAATCCAGCTTGCCTCACACTGGGACCGTCACAAATGAAGGGATTCCTGCTTGTGACAAAATGGGACAGTCACAGATGAAGGGATTCCAGCTTCTCAAATACTGGGACGGTCACAGATGAAGGGATTCCAATTTGTCTCACACTTGGACAGCAACAGGTAAAGGGATTCCAGCTTGTTTCACACTGGGACTGTCACAGTTAAAGGGATTCCAGCTTGTTTCACACTGGGACTGTCACAGGTAAAGGGATTCCAGCTTGTCTCATACTGGGACTGTCACGGGTAAAGGGATTCCAGCTTGTCTCACACTTGCACAGTCACAGATGAAGTGAATCCAGCTTGTCTCACACTGGGACAGTCACAGTTGAAGGGATTCAGCTTGTCTCACACTTGCACAGTCACAGATGAAATGAATCCAGCTTGTCTCACACTGGGACAGTTGTAGGCAAAGGGTTTACAGCTTGTCTCACACTGGGACAGTCACAGGTAACGGGATTCAAGCTTGTCTCACACTGGGACACTCACAGGTAAGGGGATTCCAGCTTGTCTCACACTGGGACTGAATGTGGTAAAGGGATTCATCTTCTCTCAAACTGGGACAGTCACAGGTGAGGGGATTAACTTATCTCACACTAGGACAGTCACAGATGAAGGGATTCAGCTTGTCTCACACTCGGACAGTCACAAATGAAGGGATTCCAGCTTGTCTCCCACTGGGACTGTCACAGGTAAAGGGATTCAGCTTGTCTCACAGTTGCACAGTCACAGATGAAGTGAATCCAGCTTGTCTCTCACTGGGACCGTCACAAATGAAGGGATTCCTGCTTGTGACACAATGGGACAGTCACAGATGAAGGGATTCCAGCTTCTCAAATACTGGGACGGTCACAGATGAAGGGATTCCAATTTGTCTCACACTTGGACAGCAACAGGTAAAGGGATTCCAGCTTGTTTCACACTGGGACGGTCACAGGTAAAGGGATTCCAGCTTGTCTCACACTGGGACAGTCACAGATGAAGGGATACCAGCCTGTCTCACACTGGGACTGTCGGAGATGAAGGGATTCCAGCTTGTCTCACACTGTGATAGTCACAGATGAAGGGATTCCAGCTTGTCTCACACTGGTACAGTCACATATGAAGGGATACCAGCTTTTCTCACACTTTGACAGTCGCAGATGAAGGAATTCCAAAGGGATACCAGCCTGTCTCACACTGGGACAGTCACAGATGAAGCGATTCCAGCTTGTCTCACACTGGGACAGTCACAGATGAAGCGATTCCAGCTTGTCTCACACTGGGACAGTCACAGATGAAGCTATTCCAGCTTGTCTCTCACTGGGACAGTCACAGATGAAGCGATTCCAGCTTGTCTCACACTGGGACATTCACATATGACGGGATACCAGCCCGTCTCACACTGGGACTGTCGCTGATGAAGGGATTCCAGCTTGTCTCACATTGGGACAGTCACAGATGAAGGGATACCGGCTTTTCCCACACTGGGACTGTCGCTGACGAATTGATTCCAACTTGTCTCACACTGGGACAGTCGCAGATGACGGGATTCCATCTTGTCTCACACTGGTACTGTCGCAGATGAAGGGATTCCAGCTTGTCTCACACTGGGACAGTCACAGATGAAGGGATACCAGCCTGTCTCACACTGGGACTGTCGCTGATGAATTGATTCCAGCTTGTCTCACACTGGGACAGTCGCAGATGAAGGGATTCCAGCTTGTCTCACACTGGGACAGTCACAGATGAAGGGATTCCAGCTTGTCTCACACTTGCACAGTCACAGATGAAGGGTTTCCAGCTTGTCTCACACTGGGACAGTCGCAGATGAAGTGATTCCAGCTTGTCTCACACTGGGACTCTCACAGGTAAGGGGATTCCAGCTTGTCTCACACTGGGACAGTCACAGGTAAATGGATTCAGCTTGTCTCACACTGGGACAGTCACAGGTAAATGGATTCAGCTTTTCTCGCACTGCGACGGTCACAGATGAAGGGATTCCAGATTGTCTCTCACATTGGGACGATCACAGATGAAGGGATTCCAGCTTGTCTCACAGTGGGACGATCACAGATGAAGGGATTCTACTTGTCTCACACTGGGACAGTCTCAGGTAAAGGGATTCCAGCTTGACTCACACTGGGACTGTCACAGTTGAGGGGATTCCAGCTTGTCTCACACTGGGACAGTCACAGGTAAAGGGATTCCAGCTTGTCTAAAACTCGGACTGTCACAGGTAACGGGATTCCAGCTTGTCTCACAATGGGACACTCACAGATAAGGGGATTCCAGCTTGTCTCACACTGGGACTGAGTGTGGTAAAGGGATTCATCTTCTCTCAAACTGGGACAGTCACAGGTGAGGGCATTAACTTATCTCACACTAGGACAGTCACAGATGAAGGGTTTCAGCTTGTCTCACACTCGGACAGTCACAAATGAAGGGATTCCAGCTTGTCTCCCACTGGGACTGTCACAGGTAAAGGGATTCAGCTTGTCTCACAGTTGCACAGTCACAGATGAAGTGAATCCAGCTTGCCTCACACTGGGACCGTCGCAAGTGAAGGGATTCCTGCTTGTGACACAATGGGACAGTCACAGATGAAGGGATTCCAGCTTCTCAAATACTGGGAAGGTCACAGATGAAGGGATTCCAATTTGTCTCACACTTGGACAGCAACAGGTAAAGGGATTCCAGCTTGTTTCACACTGGGACGGTCACAGGTAAAGGGATTCCAGCTTGTCTCACACTGGGACAGTCGCAGATGAAGGGTTTCCAGCTTGTCTCACACTGGGACAGTCACAGATGAAGGGATACCAGCCTGTCTCACACTGGGACTGTCGGAGATGAAGGGATTCCAGCTTGTCTCACACTGTGACAGTCACAGATGAAGGGATTCTAGCTTGTCTCACACTGGTACAGTCACAGATGAAGCGATTCCAGCTTGTCTCACACTGGGACAGTCACAGATGAAGCGATTCCAGCTTGTCTCACACTGGGACAGTCACAGATGAAGCGATTCCAGCTTGTCTCACACTGGGACAGTCACAGATGAAGCGATTCCAGCTTGTCTCACACTGGGACAGTCACAGATGAAGCGATTCCAGCTTGTCTCACACTGGGACATTCACATATGACGGGATACCAGCCCGTCTCACACTGGGACTGTCGCAGATGAATGGATTCCAGCTTGTCTCACACTGGGACAGTCGCAGATGAAGGGATACCGGCTTTTCTCACACTGGGACTGTCGCTGATGAATTGATTCCAACTTGTCTCACACTGGGACAGTCGCAGATGACGGGATTCCATCTTGTCTCACACTGGGACTGTCGCTGATGAATTGATTCCAGCTTGTCTCACACTGGGACAGTCGCAGATGAAGGGATTCCAGCTTGTCTCACACTGGGACAGTCACAGATGAAGGGATACCAGCCTGTCTCACACTGGGACTGTCACAAATGAAGGGATTCCAGCTTGTCTCACACTGGGCAGTCGCAGATGAAGGGATTCCAGCTTGTCTCACTCTGGGACCGTCGCAGATGAAGGGATTCCAGTTTGTCTCACACTGGGACAATCACAGATGAATGGATTCCAGCTTGTCTCACACTGGGACAGTCACAGATGAAGGGATTCATCTTGTCTCACACTGGGACCGTCACAGATGAAGGGATTCCAGCTTGTCTCACATTGGGACTGTCCCAGATGAAGCGATTCCAGCTTGTCTCACTGTGGGAGTGTCACAGGTAAAGGGATTCCAGTTTGTCTCAGTCTGGGACAGTCGCAGATGAAGGGATTCCAGCTTGTCTCACACTGGGACAGTCGCAGATGAAGGGATTCCAGCTTGTCTCACACTGGAACAGTCGCAGATGAAGGGATTCCTGTTTGTATTCCACAGAGCGTACTCTCTTCTTCCTATCACCTCCCAGCATCTTACTCATGCCCCCTCCCCCATCACCCACCTTACCCCTCACTTGCTCTCACCTATCACCTGCCATCTTGTACTCCTGCCCCTCTACCTGCCTTCTCACTCTGGCTGTTTCCCCCTTCCTTTCCCGTCCTGACGAGGGGCCTCATCCTGAGAGAATGAATGGCTGCTCCTCTGCATTGATGCTGTCTGTCCTGCTGCATTCCTCCGGCATTCTGTGTGTGTAGCTGTTGCACTTTCTCCTTTGTCTGCATGGTTATCTCTTCCCCTGATAGAGCTCAATGCTTCTTGCAGGAGTCCAGTGTGGGCACGTGAGCAGTGTGATCTGCCTGCTGTAGCCAGACGAGTGCCATGAAGACCCCAGTGCTGTTGACAGTGGACTTTGAAAGGATTCTTGGCCTTCCTCTGAAGCTGGGGGATTTTACGCCGGTATTTAAGCTGCCTGCTGGAGGTAGTCTGAGAATATAGAGTATAAAATAGGACAGCACAGTATGTGTCCCTGGCCACAAAATTGTGCTGACCTTTTAAATTTTCCAAGGTTGATCTAACCCTTCCATCCTATGTGGCCCTGCATTTTCATTCATCTGATCTAAGACCCCATTAAATATCCCTAACTGATCTGCCTTTTCCACCAACTCTTGCAGTAGAATCCCCTTACCCACCAGTCTGTGTAAAAAAATCCTACATCTGACATCCCCCTATCCTTTCCTCCAATCACCTTAAAATTATGCCTCTCGTATACCAATTTCTGCCCTGGGACAAAGCCTTCGCCTGTCCACTTTATCAATGCCTCTTATCATCTTCTATACCTCTATCAAGTCACTTCTCACCCTGCTTCGCTCCAAAGAGAAAAGCCCAAGCTTACTCAGCCTGCCCTCATAAGACACGCTCTCTAATCCAGGCAGCATCCTGGTAAATCTCCTCAGCACCCTCTCTAAAGCTTCCACATCCCACCTATAATGAGGTGACCAGAGCTTGACACAATATTCCAAGTGTGGTTTAACAGGGTTTTATAGGACATAGAACATAGAAATCTGTAGCCCATTACAGGCCCTTCAGCATACAATGTTGTGCCGACTATGTAACCAACTCTAGAAAAACTGCCTAGAATTTCCCTAGCGCATAGCCCTCTATTTTTCTAAGCTCCATGTACATATCTAAAAAGACCCTATACTATCTGCCTCCACCACTTTCATTGGCAGTGCACTCCACGCACCCACCACTCCCTGTGTGAAAAACATACCTCTGACATCCCCCTTGGACCTACTGCCTAGCACCTTAAATCTATGCCCCCTCGTGTTAGCCATTTCAACCCTGGAAAAAAGCCTCTGGCCATCCACACGATCAATGGCTCTCATCATCTTCTACACCTCTATCAGGTCACCTCATGTCCTACTCCGCTCCAAGGAGAAAAGGCCAAGTTCACTCAATCTATTCTCATAAGGCCTGC
This sequence comes from Hypanus sabinus, assembly GCF_030144855.1. Lineage (NCBI taxonomy): Eukaryota > Metazoa > Chordata > Chondrichthyes > Myliobatiformes > Dasyatidae > Hypanus > Hypanus sabinus. Next base: position 67,015,332 of record NC_082709.1, read on the forward strand.
TCCCCAATCCAGGCAACATCCTTGTAAATCTCCTCTGTGCTCTCTCTGTGCTCCACACCCTTCCTGTTGTGATGTGACCAGAAGTGAACATAGTACTCCAAGTGGGGTCCAACTGAGGTCCCGTATACCTGTAGCTGCAACATTACTTTGCAGCAGTTGAACTCATTTCCTCCTAATAATGAAGGCCAATACATCTACACCTTCCTAACCACCCTATTAACTTGTGTGGCTACTTTGAGGGATCTCTGGATGTGGACCCCAAGATCCTCTGTTCCTCCACACTGCCAAGAATTCTGTCATTAACTCTACACTTAGCCTTCAAGTTCAACTTTACCAAGTGTATCATTTCACACTTATTGAGTCCTGTAATATGTGATTACCACCGTGCAGTGGATTATGAGTTTAGTGGCAGGTCTTGATCTTCAAATTCAGGTATAGAGGGTGGTGAAAGGAGGCATTTGACCCAGTTGCCTTCATCTGTTCAGGAGTACTAGAATTGGGATGTCATGTTACACCTGTACAAGGTATCAGTATGACCACACTCGGAGCACCTGTGCAGTTTCAATCACCTAACTATAGGAAGGATGGCATTAAGCTGGAAAGGATGCAGAACAGATCCATAAGGATACTGCTGAGACTGGGAGACTTGTGTTATAAGGGGAGACTGGATAGGCTGGTCTTTATAGTGGAGTATAAGTTAATGCTCATAGAAAGGGTCAATGGTCAAAATCTTCTTCTTGGGGATCGCAGGTTTAAGAAGGATTTAAGTGGGGCACACAAGGAGCAAGTCGGGAAAAATGTATTGCCAGCATCTGCTTATGAATTTCAAAAAAAGTTTTCTGTTTCTCCTGGCTGAGATCTGTCCATTTTATTCAGGCAAAGTAAAAATAAAAAATTGGAGATGCATTTCATCCTTGCCACACAAAGGAACTGTTCAGTCTGCATTGGCCTCAGACCAAAGGGGTCATTATTTCCATATGATTTCTCTCCTTAAATGCAGTTTTCTCCATTTCACTTCTATCTCACCACAATCTTGTTATTTACAAAGAAGGCTGGGTCTGAGATTTAATGCTTTGCAGCCTTGCAAAGAGGAAGACCTTTCTTCTTCTAAGAGAGTTCAGCTATTTTCCAATTTCTGTGTTGTATTGGTTGCTCTTGACTGTCTCACAGGCTTCATATGCAAGAGGCCCAAAGAAAGAAATGTGTTCCAGCTTTTGATCTGGGTTATATGGAAAAAAGAATTACAAAAGGGAAATGATGGGTTTTTTCATGGACTCATTACACAGGTTTTAAGGGCAAAAGCTGGCATTGGACTTAATTTGGATTCAAGTCTCCATCAGGTTCATTGACAGGGATATAGAGTAAAATCATTCTCCCCCACACCCCACACCCCAAAACACACAATAAAATCACTAATTGAGTGCCAAGAATCTTTTCTTCGCTTCTTTTGGAAGTAAGCCCCAATTCCAATATTCCTGTCAATACAAACAGAGACTGGGAACAGAAACATGTAAGTGTATTTTAGTAACCCACACTTGCAGTATCAACACATTTCCTGGCTGCTCATTCCCTTCTCTTGGCCAGAGTCACTGGATGATTGTTTCTTGCCTTTGTATGTTTGCCTTGGTGAGAAGAAGTTTGGCTGTGGTGTCATTTTCATTCCTGTTATAGAGGCCTGTGCATCATTATTGGCAACCCACACATAGAGGGGAAAGAGGTAGGTGGTAATGACCATGAAATCATTTTCCTAGAGACAGGATTTTTGAGAAATGAACTGAAGTGGAATCTTCTGAGGTAAAGAAAATTCTAAGAAAGTGTGTGATGTTGAAATCCTGATCAGGAATCTTAGGCATGATCGGCTGATGCAGAACCAACAGTGTTCAAGTTGGCACATCACTCCGTCACCTCATTGGAGGTAGTGTGTGCAGTTTTGGTCTCCAAATTTGAGGAAGGACATTCTTGCTATTGAGGGAGTGCAGCGTAGGTTCACAAGGTTAATTCCTGGAATGGCGGGACTGTCACATGTTGAAAGATTGGAGCGACTGGGCTTGTATATACTGGAATTTAGAAGGATGAGAGGGGATCTGATTGAAACATATAAAATTATTAAGGGATTGGACACACTGGAGGCAGGAAGCATGTTCCCGCTGATGGGTGAGTCCAGAACTAGAGGCCACAGTTTAAGAATAAGGGGTAGGCCATTTAGAACAGAGATGCAGAAAAACTTTTTCACCCAGAGAGTGGTGGATATGTGGAATGCTCTGCCCCAGAAGGCAGTGGAGGCCAAGTCTCTGGATGCATTCAAGAGAGAGTTAGATAGAGCGCTTATAGATAGTGGGGTCAAGGGATATGGGGAGAGGGCAGGAATGGGGTACTGATTGTGTATGATCAACCATGATCACAGTGAATGGCGGTGCTGGCTAGAAGGGCCGAATGGCCTACTCCAGCACCTACTGTCTATTGTCTATTGTCTATTGATGGGTAAACTGTTCTCATTGGGTCTCAATGCCTCTTTCTGCAAATGGATCCTAGACTTCTTGACAGAAAGGCCTCGGTCAGTCCATGTTGGCAGAAACATCATTAGCTCCATCATGCTGGACACCGGTTCTCCTCAGGGTGCTCAGCCCACTGCTGTTCACGTCGCTGATGCAAGACTGCACTGCTATATCCAGGTCAAGATGAACCACCAGATTCGATAATGACACAACAGTGGTTGGCCTCATCAGCAATGACAATGGGGCGATGTACAGAGCAGAGGTTGAATGCTGGTAGAATGGTGCCAGCACAACAATTTCAGTCTCAACATGGACAAGGCTAAAGAGATGATTATGGACTTTAGGAAGGCACAGGCTGACCACTCTTCACTTTGCACATAAACGGCTCCTCCATGGAGAGAGTTAGGTTTCTGGGAGGACGCATAATGGAGATCTCACCTGGTCCCTCAACTCTTTGGTCACGAAAGCACAGCAGCAACTCCACTTCCTGAGAAGATGGAGGTGAGTGAGGCTCCCTTCCCACTTCCCATTCTAACCAATTTTTATAGGAGCTCCATTAAGAGTGTCTTCTCTAGCTGCGTTCTGGTACGGGAGTTGCAAGGCATCTGGCTGCAAGATACTACAAAGGATTGTGAGGACAAAGGGTGGGGTGTCTCTTCCCCGTATTAGAGATATTCATCGGGGTATTGCACATTCAAGGCCCTTATCATTGTCAATGATCCCTCCCATCTGTCCAACAATCTCTTTGACCCCCTCCCATGAGACAGGAGGCACTGTAGCATTAGGACACAAACCGTTAAATTGGAAATAGCTTCTTCCCTCAGACCATAAGAGCACTGAACTCCTGCTACCACCCAGGTCTCATCACATATAAAGTGCCAGTAACATCATACTGTTTAGTTTTCAACTTGTGTCGCTCATCTACGTTATTATTGTGGTAATACCACCATGTTATGTGCGTTAGTTACACGTACCACGTTGTGCACCTTGGACTGGGTGAACGTTGTTTCATTTGGTCATATATATGTGTACAGCTGAGTGACAATAAACTGAACTTGAACTCAAGGGGAAGAGTTCCTGAAGGATTTAAATGCATTTGGTGAGGAAAGACATCTGGTTTATAACACTATTGCAGAACAGTTACAGCTGAATCAAATGACTATTTTTCTGTTGTATGAATTCTATTAAAATTATATGTAAATACTTCAACTTAGAATCACCCCTGAGGTGCTTAATTTGATTAAACTGTTCTGCAGTTCGAATACTATAAAACATTCACAGTTAGAGCCAATGAAAGGCCAAATCCTAGATAACAAAGACTTAAAATTGCCAAAGCTTGGCTTCACAGCATATGATCTCACGCGCGGATTAAGTGACAGAACAATTGTTGCATTGTGTATTAAGCATTGTCTAAACTATTATCAGTCCACATTGTATCTAAAAGCACATTTCTCTTGCATCTTAGACTGAGTGGATAGAAGTGTCATTTATGCCAACAATACTTGAGACATGGCCTTGTAAATTGAAACAATCTTGCTGCCACCATTCAGATCTTCGTTGGTGACAGTTTTTGCTGAGAGATTTCACATTTGTGCCTCAGTGATGTTTGTGTTGACTCTTATTCATTGGGTGCCTTTGTGGGTGGATGAGTTGATTGACCCATTGACCATCCCCGCCTCCCTACCCCAGGTCAGTGTGTTGTCGGTTCTGGGAGTGACTGGGGAGAGGAAATTACTGTCCTTCACTCTGAACAGGGTGAAGGACTGGGTTGGAGTCAGAATTCCATGCGAGCAGGAGGAACGAGGCATGCTGACCCACAGATCACGAATCAGGGAGATTGGAGTTGGAGGCATATTGGACAAGGTCCCATCATCATTGTCCAAAGCTCGGGGCCTGGTGTTTAGTGATCAGTGGGGCCTGGGGTTGATGTTGAGGACTAAAGGCTGAGTCAAATGGGAAGTTAGAAGGCCTGTTGGTCAGAGCCCAAGTCTGCTTGGGAGGCAAGCAGGGAGGGAGGCAAATTTTGTCCCCTTGTTCAAAAAAGGTAGTAGGGATAATCCGCGTAATTACAAACCAGTGAGCCTTACTTCTGTGGTGGGAAAGCTGTTGGAAAAGATTCTTAGAGATAGAATCTATGGGCATTTAGAGAATCATGGTCTGATCAAGGATGGTCAGCATGGCTTTGTGAAGGGCAGATTATGTCTAACAAGCCTGATAGAGTTCTTTGAGGAGGTGAGCAGGCATATAGATGAGGGCAGTGCAGTAGATGTGAACTACATGGATTTTAATAAGGCATTTGACAAGGTACCACACAGTGGGCTTATTCAAAAAGTCAGACGGCATGGGATTCAGGGAAGTTTGACCAGGTGGATTCAGAATTGGCTTGCCTTCAGAAAGCAGAGGGTCATGGTGGAGGGAGTATATTCGGACTGGAGGGTTGTGACTAGTGGTGTCCCACAAGGATTGGTTCTGGGACCTCTACTTTTCATGATTTTTATTAACAACCTGGATATAGGGGTAGAAGGGTGGGTTGGCAAGTTTTCTGACATCACAAAGGTTTGTGGTATTGTGGATTGTCGAAGATTGTAGAGAGACATTGATAGGATGCAGAAGTGGGCTGAGAAATGGCAGATGGAGTTCAACTCAGAGAAATGTGAGGTGATACACTTTGGAAGGACAAACTCCAAGGCAGAGTACAAGGTAAATGGCAGGATACTTGGAAGTGTGGAGGAGCAGAGGGATCTGGGGGTACATTCCACAGATCCCTGAAAATTGCCTTACAGGTAGATAGGTTAGTTAAGAAAGCTTATGGAGTGTTAGCTTTCATAAGTTGAGGGGTAGAGTTTAAGAGTTGTGATGTAATGATGCAGCTCTATAAAAGCAAACACAAGGAAATCTGCAGATGCTGGAAATTCAAGCAACACACACAAAATGCTGGTGGAATGCAACAGGCCAGGCAGCATCTATAGGGAGAAGCGCTGTCGATGTTTCAGGCCAAGACCCTTCGTCAGGGCTGACAGTGACCTGACGAAGGGTCTTGGCTCGAAACATTGACAGTACTTCTCCCTATAGATGCTGCCTGGCCTGCTGTGTTCCACCAGCATTTTGTGTGTGCAGCTCTATAAAACTCTGGTTAGGCCACACTTGGAGTACTGTGTCCAGTTCTGGTCGCCTCACTATAGGAAGGATGTGGAAGCATTGGAAAAGGTACAGAGGAGATTTACCAGGATGTTGCCTGGTTTAGAGAGTATGCATAATGATCAGAGATTAAGGGAGCTAGGGCTTTACTGTCTGGAGAGAAGGAGGATGAGAGGAGACATGATTGAGGTATACAAGATATTAAGAGGAATAGATAGAGTGGACAGCCAGCGCCTCTTCCCCAGGGCACCACTGCTCAGTACAGGAGGACATGGCTTTAAGGTGGGTGGAAAGTTCAAGGGGGATATTAGAGGAAGGTTTTTTACTCAGAGAGTGGTTGGTGCGTGGAATGCAGTGCCTGAGTCAGTGGTGGAGGCAGATACACTAGTGAAATTTAAGAGACTACTAGACAGGTATATGGAAGAATTTAAGGAGGGGGGTTATATGGGAGGCAGAGTTTAAGGGTTGACATGACAATGTGGACCAAAGGGCCTGTACTGTGCTGTATTGTTCAGCGTTCTATGTAAACTGAATACCAAGCTTACGTACATTAGTGACTATACTCTAAAACTAATTCATCAAAACTGTGACAATATTGTTGAAGAACAATAGTTAACACAAATGGTAAACAGAGAGGGGTATGGGGTGACAGCAAGGATAAAATTTAAAACAAGAATTCTGCAGATGCTAGAAATCATGAGCAACACCACAAAATACTGGAGGAACTTAGCAGGCCAGACAGCATCTATGGAGAGGAATCAACAGTCGATGTTTAAGGCTGCGATTCTTCATCAGGACTGGAAAATAAAGGGGAAGATGCCAGTTTAAGTAGGTAGGGGGAGCGTAAGGAGAAAAATCTGGGTGATAGGTGAAGTCAGGAGCGCGCGGGAAGGTGGAGGGGTGAAGGGGGAAAGAGTAAAGAACTGGGAGTTGATAAGTGGAAAAGGCAAAGGGCTGGAGAAGAAGGAATCAGATAGGAGGAGAGTGGACAACCAGGGAAAGAGAAAGAGGAGGGGCTTCAGGGGGAGGTGATAGGCAAGTGAGGAGAAGAGGCTAGAGTGAGGATAAAGGAAAAGGGTACGGGGAGTGGAAAACATTACCAGAAGGAGAAGTCGATGTTCATGACATCAGATTGAAGACTACATAGACAAAATTTGAGGTGTTGCTTCTCTAACCTGAGAGTTGCCTCACCATGGAAGAAGAGGAGGCTGTGAACCAACATGTTGGAACAGGAATAAAGATAGGAATTAAAATCTGTAGGCTCTGTGCAAGTCCTTTCTAGTACATAGCAACTGCCATCACTCCGCCCCACACCCCTCTCTGTTACCATTCTTGTTAATTATTGCTCTTCAACTATATTTTAGCAGACTTGAACACCTACAATATTTGGATCTTTTAAAGATGTCAACGAAATAGAGAGAGTACAGAGAAGATTTACTAGAATGTTACCTGGGTTTCAGCACCTAAATTACAGGAAAAGGCTGCACAAGATAGGTCTTTATTTATTGGAACATGGAATGTTGAGGGGGGACTTGATAGAGGTATTTAAACTAATGAGGGGGATAGATAGAGTTGATGTGGATAGGCTTTTTCCATTGCGAGTAGGGGAGATTCAAACAAAAGAACATGAGTTGAGAGTTAGGGGGCAAAAGTTTAAGGGTAGCACGAGGGGGTATTTCTTTACTCAGAGAGTGGTAGCTGTGTGGAATGAGCTTCCAATAGGAGTGGTGGAGGCAGATTCGGTATTGTCATTTAAAAAAGAATTGAATAAGTATATGGACGGGAAAGGAATGGAGGGTTATGGGCTGAGTGTAGGTCGGTGGGACGAGGTGACAGTAAGCATTCAGCACGAACTAGAAGGGCCGAGATGGCCTGTTTCCGTGCTGAATTGTTATATGGTTATAGATCCAAACAGTTAATTCTGTTTTTTTTAGGAATCTGAGTATTGCTGGCAAGGCCAACACTCATTGGCATTCCTATTTGCCATTGGAAAAATTGGTGACACAGCACCTTCTTGAGCTGCTAATCTGATGACCATACCCCAAACTTGGCCAGAGAGGAGGGGATTGCAAGAATTAAACCCAGTGATAATGTAGGAATGTAATATATGTGTATGACTTGTGTAGGTTTGTATGGATGGTGAAGCCCCCATTGCTTTAGGAGTGTTTTATTGTGTTATGCATTGTGTTGTAAATCCCTCTCTAAATGTTCTCCCCTCAATGAAGTCCTTCTGACTGTCTTTCTGAATAAGTGTTCTCATGTATCACTAGGACAAATTTGTGAACCTTAGGATAATGTTTGCTTAACAGTTTCAAGTTTCAACAGTGTCAACATCTCTATGGGCCCAAAATATTGATACAATTAGAAGAGGGCACACCAGCGGCTACGTTTGGTTAAGAGTTTGAGGAGATTTGATATGTCACCAAAGGTTCTCGCAAATTTCCGCAGGTGTTCCGTGCAGAGCACTCTAACTGTCTGTGTCACTGTCTGGTATGGAGGGGCCTCTGGACAGGATTGGAAAAAGCTGCAGAAGGTTGCAAACTCGTCCAGCTCCATTATGGGCACTAACCTTCCCACCACTGAGGACATCTTCTAAAGGCAATGCCTCAAAAAGGCAGCATCCATCACTAAGGATCCCCTCCACCCAGGACAAGCCCCCTTCTGATCATTACTATTAGAGAGTGTGGCAAACTAAGTATACCTGTCTGGACACGCCCTTCTGCTGACTGCTTCCACTATGGCCTGGGCTTCTTTTTCCACCACGGAGTGCCGAATTTCAGGGCCTTGAAGGGTACGAGAGAAGAATGCTACTGGCCTTCCTGCCTGGTTGAGGGTGGCAGCCATCGCAAAGTCGGAGGCATCACTCTTTACTTGGAAGGGAATGGTCTCATCCACCGCATGCATCGTTGCTTTGGCAAGGTCCCCTTTAATGCGGCTGAAGGTCGCGCGGGCCTCAGCTGAGAGGGGAAATGTGGTAGACTTGACCAGGGAGTGGGCCTTGTCTGCGTAATGGAGGACTATAGCCAGACCATCAATAGGTTCACGCAGCTTGACGCGTACCCTCTACCCTGCATCGCAGATATGGTCAATCAGATAGCTCAGTACAAGGTGTACTCAACCATAGACCTCGCATGCGGCAATGCTCGACCCCGCTCATGGTTTGGGCTTACAGGCCTTGGCGAAGTTGCCCTTCTTTCTGCAGTTGGAGCAAATAGCTTCCCAGGCCGGGCAGTGTTTTCAGGGGTGCTTCTCGAGTCATCAGAAGTAACACTACGCGGACTCGTGACTGGCAGCAGCCGAGGTCGATTCGCTGGCGGGTTGCGGGGTCTGCAGCATCCATGAGGCTGGCGGGAGATCGCGCACCTGGACAGCGTCAGCGTTGTGCAGAGTGGCCTCCGGTGTGTCGGCCAGCTCAATCGCCAAATGTAAGGTAAGATCGGTGTGTTCCAGCAGCTGCTGGCGCACGTACACTGACCTGATCCCCGTAACAAAGGCGTCTCTTACTAGCAGCTCCACATGCTGTTCCGCTGTCAGCCCCCTGCAATCGCAGGTCCTTATGAGTGTCTGTAGGGCCCGGGCAAACTCAGCGCTTGACTCTCCTGCCCGCTGCTGCCGTGTCGCTAAGCGATGTCTTGCGTAGACGGTGTTCACCGGCCGCAGGTACTGTCTTTTGAGGGCGTCCATCACGTCCTGGTAGTCCGGCTGGTCCCTGACCATGGAGTAGACTCGTGGACTGACTCTGGAGAGGAGAACCCTGTGCATCGTGGCAGGGTCGGTCACATGAATCTCCTCCAGGTACGATTCGAAGCACGCTAGCCAGAGTTCAAAAGCGTCACCGGCTTCCTGGGATTGTGGGTCAAGATCCAATCAGTCTGGTCGTAAAATGCTCTCCCTGTTTTAAAACTGCTGCTAATAAAATTGATGCACCATTAATAAATCTAGGAGACCGGAAGTGAACGATAGGCTTTTATTAACAGCAAAAAGGGAACACGACATTTTGAAGACTGAGGGAGGAGCAGTGCCTCCAATTGCCTTTATACAGGGGTCTGTGGGAGGAGCTACAGGAGCAGTCAGCAGAGGGGCGTGTCCAGACAGGTATACATAGTTTACCACAGAGAGGAGGTGCAGGAGATTGAAGACACATTCTCAATGTTTTAGGAATAGCTTCTTCTCCTTCACCATCAGGTTTCTAAATAGACAATGAACCTATGAACACTACCTCACTATTTTTGCTCTCTTTTTGCCCTAATTATTGTAATGTATAGCTTATTTTATGTACTTACTGTAAAACAACCAATTTCACAAGAAATCTCAATGATAATAAGCCTGATTATTGTTATGATACTAAGTTTTTTATTGTTCAGTAGAATATAGATCACAAGGAGATAGATCACTTCTAAAGGCAGTATAAGCAACAGGGTTTCTTACATCGAGTCCTGATGAAGGCTCTTGGCCCAACATATCGACTGTACTCTTTTCCATTGATGCTGCCTGGCCTGCTGAGTTCCTCCAGGATGTTGTGTGTGTTCTTTACATAAAGTCCTGGCTAAATCTTGTCCATAAAAGGCAAAAGCACTCCTCCCAGATGTTCATTTTTAAAAGCTTGAACTGGTGAGATTGAGGAGAAGATAGAATTTTACTAACATTCCTTCTATTTCACCATGGAGTAGCGTTTATAAATATATCTGTTACTGTACATTTCCAAGAGCACTTCTGATCTTGCTTGCATTTCATGAGGAAACTTGGAATAATTCCAAATGTTTTTTTAACCAAACAAGGAAATCGTAATGACTTTGCTTTTGACTTTATGGATGGAATGCATGATAATTAATGAAAGGGAAGTAATTTCAGCCATGTGTGTTGAAAAAGATCAAATACAACTAGGATGGTCATCGAGCTAGCCAGGCGTGGAGAAAGACTCAGTCATAGAAGAACACAAACATTGCATGTGTATTCGCATAATCAAGTCTACACAATATACAAAGTCAGCCAAACAAAAGAGTTAGTTTTGAGTTCAGGAAGGGAGGTGGTGCCCATGCTCCTGTCTATGTCAACAGTGCTGAGGTCGACTGGGTTGAGAGTTTCAAGTTCCTAGGAGTGAATCTAACCTACTCTGATCCAACCATGTAGATGCTACAGCCAAGAACACACAGCAATGCCTCTACATTTTCAGAAAGCTAAAGAAACTTGGAATGTCACCATCAACCCTCACCAATTTTTTTTGAGCATCATAGAATTTAGGCAGTAATCAGCTACATAGCCAAACGCACGGAGGATGTCACAGTGATGAAAACCTTCACCGCACGTGGTAATCAAAAGCCATGGATGACAACAGAGGTGCGTTCGCTACTGAAGGCCCGTGACACAGCCTACAGATCGGGGGACAGGAGTGTGCTTCGCTCAGCCAGGACTGCGCTTTCACTAGGGATCAGGAAAGTGAAAAGGGCCTACGCGGGCAAAATACACGGACACTTCTGTGACACAGGTGACACTAGATGGATGTGGCAGGGAATTCAAGCTCTGGCAGACTACAAGATCAGGCAGAAAACTGATGACAGCGACGCCTCTCTTCCAGACAGGCTCAACAATTTCTTTGCACGCTTTGAAGCATCAAACACTACAGCAAGGGGGAGAGCCAGACCCTTCTTACCATCTGACCAGCCGGCTCCAATCATTGATTCAGAGCAAACACGGAGGACCCTTGCCAGGGTCAACCCACGAAAAGCAGGAGGTCCCAACAACATCCCTGGACGTGTGCTCAAGGAATGTGCTGATCAATTAGCAGATGACCTGACAGACATTTTCAACATCTCCCTTGGTCAAGCCATTGTCCCCAGATGCTTCAAAGCCTCCACAATCATCCTTGTAGCAAAGAAATCAATTGAGGCCTTTCTGAATGATTACCATCCGGTCACCCTGACCCCCAAAATGTTCAAAAATGTTTTGAACAGTGTGGTGAACTACATATACCTGTCTGGACACGCCCCCTGCTGACTGCTCCTGTGGCTCCTCCACAGACCCCTGTATAAAGGTGATTGAGGCCTGAGCCCGGCCTCTCAGTCTCCAGGATGTAGTATGGTGGTCAACCACTGCTTGTTCCTTCTTCCAGTCAATAAAAGCCGCTATCTCACCTTTACGTCTCAGAGTGAGTTATTGGTGGTGCATCAAACGGCTTGTCAATCCTCATATCACAGCCTGCATCCTCTCATCGCTGGATCCTCTACGGTTTGCTTATCGTCCAAATCGCTCTACGGAGGACGCAATATCCACCACACTGCACACAGTTCTCTCCCACTTGGACAACAAAGACACTTATGCCAGAATCCTATACATTGATTTCAGTTCAGCGTTCAATACCATCATCCCGCAGAGACTAGTGGAGAAACTGTCGCTGCTTGGCCTTAACACTGCCATGTGTCACTGGATTCTGGATTTCTTGACAGAGAGATCACAGTCAGTCTGTGTTGGCAGGAACATATCTGATTCCATCACACTGAGCACTGGATCCCCACAAGGCTGTGTGCTCAGCCCACTGCTGTTTACACTGCTAACACATGACTGTGCAACCAGATTCAAGGGGAACCTGATCATTAAATTTGCTGATGATACCACAGTGGTGGGGCTCATCAGCAAAAATGATGAAACAATGTACAGGGAAGAGGTCAAACACCTAGAGAGCTGGTGCAGTGACAACAACTTGATGCTTAATGTCATCAAAACTAAGGAGGTGATTGTCGATTTCAGACGGTCTCAGCCTGAGCACACACCCCTCAGCATCAGCGGCTCCACAGTGGAGAGAGTGGAAAACATCAAGTTCCTTGGGATGCAGATCTTGGACAATCTCACCTGGTCCAGGAACACCACTAGGATTGTGAAACAAGCCCAGCAGAGATTGCACTTTCTGAGGAAACTTAAACAAGCATCACTCTCCGCTAGCATCTTAACTACATTATACAGAGGTGTGGTTGAGAGTGTGCTGACCTTTTGCATCACAACCTGGTACTCCAGCTGCAATGCTGTGGACAAAAAAACCTTGCAGAGGGTGGTTGGGGGAGCAGAGAAGGTTATTGGGGTCTCCCTACCTTCTGTCCAAGACCTCTTTCAAAGTCGATGCCTCCAGAAGACACGGTACACCATTAAAGACCCCTCACACCCTCTCCATGAACTGTTTGTTCTTCTGCCATCAGGTAAACATTACAGGAGCATCAAAACAAAAACCACAAGGCTACTAAACAGCTTCCTCCCACAGGCAGTCAGACTGCTAAATAGCTGCTCTACCTGACTCTGTTTTGGACACTTTTAACTTGCACTGGACACTTGTAACTTGATTTTAACCGACATGTGGCTGTTGTGTTTTACTATTTATTGTTGCGTTTGCTATGTTATGATTGCACTTGCCTCTGGGAAACGTTGTCTAATTCTGCCCTGCAGAGCTGATGTTTGGTTGGAATGACAATAAAGTTCTTGAATCTTGAATCTTGAGAAGGCATCCTATCCCCCGGACGTATCACAGCTGGATATGGCGACTGCTCTGCCCACAACCACAAGAAAACACGATGCTGTGGACACCGCTCAGAACAGATCAGCCTCTTCTCTGTGGACTTCGTCTACACTTCTCACTGCCTTCAAAGTTCAAAGCTCAAAATAAATGTATTATCGGAAGACACCCAGTATGTGTCACCATACACTACCCTGAGGTTCATTTTCATGTGGGTGTTCAGAGTAAATACCAAGAAACACAATAGAATTAATGAAAAACTGCCCACAAAGATGGACAAATAACCAATATCCAAAAGGCAACAAATAGTGCCAAGACAAAAAAAGAAAAATAAAATAATGATAATATATAAGTAAAGAATAAATATTGAGAACCTGAATTGCAGAGCCCTTGAAAAAATGTCTCTAAATTGTGGGGTCAGTTTGGTGATGGGGTGAATGAAGGTATCCACTCTGATCCAGGAGCCTGATGGTTGAGGGGTAATAAGTGTTCCTGAACCTGCTGGGATGGGACCTGAGACTCCTGTAGCTCCTTCCTGATGGGATGGTGGGGGTCCTTGATAATGGGTGCTGCTTTCCTGTGGAAGGGCAAAGAGATTCGCACCAATGTGCATGTCAACTTCCCCCCAGCTCCTATATTATAGGAGTCACCTTTCAGTAAAGGTAGACAGCTATAATAAAAATCACCTCCACCTACAATGCTTTTGGCCAGCTGAGGATAAATCTAAACCTTGAACCTGACACAAAGTCCGAGATCTACCAGGTACCTACCCTGCTCTCCTGTATGCTGCTGTGACCTGGACAATAAGCAGCAGGTCACATTGCCTTAACAACCAACACACACAAGGTTGTCCCGAGGGCAGCCTACAAGTATCGCTACATATTCAGGTGCCGACATAATATCCCCACAACGCTCAGCAGAACGACACAGAACACTACAAAATGTAACGCGACAAGCAACAAAAAACAACAGCTAAACAAGCCCTGTCCTTCTCAACTGATACGCATGCACAGTCCTCTAACCACAAAGTAGGCCTCCAGTCTCCAGAGGACCTGGATTCAGACCTGGACCTGACCTTCTAACTCCCTTCTCTGTCCCCAAAACCATCTCCACGAACCAAAAAAAAACCTACCAGAAAACAACTAAAAACACATCCCACTGCCATCTTGAGTATATCCTACATCGGTCTTGCTAGCCACCTCAGTAATCTGCAGAACTAGACCTGAAACAAAGTCATCCTGTTTCCTGAGGAACTGTCTGAAAAGAAGTAAGACAATATACCTCAGTGGTTGGTAAGTTGATGGAGAAGATCCTGAGAGGCAGGGCTTATGAACATTTGGAGAGGCATAATATGATTAGGAAGAGTCAGCATGGCTTTGTCAAAGGCAGGTCCTGCCTTACGAGCCTAATCGAATTATTTGAGGATGTGACTAAACACATTGATGAAGGAAGAGCAGTAGGTGTAGTGTATATTGGATTTCAGCAACGCATTTGACAAGGTACCCCATGCAAGGCTTATTGAGAAAGTAAGGAGGCATGGGATCCAAGGGGACATTGCTTTGTGGATCCAGAACTGGCTTGCCCACAGAAGGCAAAGAGTGGTTGTAGACGGGTCATATTCTGCATGGAGGTCGGTCACCAGTGGAGTGCCTCAGGGATCTGTTCTGGGACCCTTACTCTTTGTGATCTTTATAAATGACGTGGATGACGAAATGGAGGGATGCCTTAGGAAGTTTGCTGATGACACAAAGGTTGGAGGTGTTGTGGATAGTGTGGAGGGCTGTCAGAGGTTACAGCAGACATTGTAGGATGCAAAACTGGACTGAGAAGTAGCAGATGGAGTTCAACCCAGGTAAGTGTGAATTGGTTAATTTTGGTAGGTCAAATATAATGGCAGAATATAGCATTAATGGTAAGACTCTTGGCAGTGTGGAAGATCAGAGGGATCTTGGGGTCCGAGTCCATAGACACTCAGAGCAGCTGCACAGGTTGACTCTGTGGTTAAGAAGGCATATAGTGTATTGACCTTCATCAATCATGGAATTGAATTTTGGTGCAGAGAGATAATGTTGCAGCTATAGAGGACACTGGCCAGACCTCTCTTGGAGCACTGTGCTCAGTTCTGGTCGCCTCACTACAGGAAGGATGTGGAAACTATATTGCTCAGTGTGAATGAAAAAGGAAAGGTGTGGGGTATGGAAAGGGGGAGATGTCTGTCTACTGGCAAACAATGCTCCTGAGCTGCTAACTACCATACAGTTTCTCTAGCAGGATAAAATGGCCCACACCATTCTTCAACAGTTCTGTCTTCCAGGATCGTCGGGGAACTCAGCTCACAGGAATTTGCCTTTTTTTCACTCAGAAGGTGGAATGAGTTTGGAACGAACTGTCAGCAGGAATGGTAGGTGCAGGTTCAATCGTAACAATGAAGAGACATTTGAATAGGTGCTTGGATGGGAGGGTCTTTGAGGGATATGCCCCAGGTGCATGTAGATGGACCTAGACAGAAGATCAGGTTGGCATGGACTAGATGGGCTGAAGGGCCTGTTTCTGCGCTGTTGTACTCTATGACCTATGACTCAAAGAATAAAGGACTGATGTCACCGAAGGGAAGCACAGTTAGAAAAGACTATTGGAAAATAATATGTCTTTTCCTTATCAGTGAACAGAGACTTCTTGCAGCAATAATTTTAAATTTTAGTTATGGGGAGATAAAGGACTGGTTTTGTGTCAGACAGGAAATATTCTACATGGACGACATCAGAGGGCGGGTAGGATTAAAGCCAGTTCCCCGGAGCTACAGCACAAACAGCTACACCACAGTGCTATTCAACATCTTTAGTACACCCTCCTACTGTATCTTACTGTTCAGTAGAGGGAACACAGTTCTAGCCTATTCAGACCCTGCAATTAGACCATAAGGCATAGGAGCAGAATTAAGACATTTAGCCCACCGAGTCTTCTCCTCCATTCCATTATGGCTGAGTTACTAACCCTCAACCCCACTTTTTTGCATTCTCCCCATAACTTTTGATACCCTTACTAATCAAGAACCTATCAACATTCGCTTTAAATATACTCAAAGACATGGTCTCCACAGCTGTCTGTGGCAATGGATTCTACAGATTCACCACCCCTGGCTAGAGAAATTCCTCCTCATTTTTGTTCTAAAGGGACGTCCTTCTATCCTTCTATTATGCAAACCAACCTCTGACAAGACCAATATATACTGATCTTAGAAACATAGAAAATAGGTGCAGGAGTAGGCCATTTGGCCCTTTGAGCCTGCACCACCATTCAGCATGATCATGGCTGATCGTCCAACTCAAAACCCTATACCTGCTATAGAAACATCTTCCCCGCTTTTACCTGCGTCTCAATATCACCAAGACCAAGGAGATGGTGGTGGACTTTAGAAGATCTAGGCCTCATATGGAGCCAATGATAATTAATGGAGAATGTGTGGAGCAGGTTAAGACCTACAAGTATCTGGGAATGCAGTTAGATGAGAAGCTAGACTGGACTGCCAACACAGATGCCCTGTGCAGGAAAGCACGGAGTCGACTGTACTTCCTCAGAAGGCTGGCGTCATTCAATGTTTGTAGTGAGATGCTGAAGATGTTCTATCGGTCAGTTGTGGAGAGCGCCCTCTTCTTTGTGGTGGCGTGCTGGGGAGGCAACATTAAGAAGAGGGACGCCTCACGTCTTAATAAGCTGGTAAGGAAGGTGGGCTCTGTCGTGGGCACAGAACTGGAGAGTATGACATCGGTGGCAGAGCGGAGGGCGCTGAGAAGGCTACGGTCAATCATGGAAAACCCTGAACATCCTCTGCACAGCACCATCCAGAGACAGAGAAGCAGCTTCAGCGGCAGGTTGCTGTCAATGCAATGCTCCTCAGACAGGATGAAGAGATCATTACTCCCCAACGCCATTCGGCTCTACAATTCAACCACCAGGGGCAAGACATGTTAAAGTGCCGGGGTTAGGACTGAGCTTAAGTTACCACTCAATGCACTTTAGTAAACTATTTAAGAACTTTTTAAAAGCTATTTATTAATGCTTTTTGGGAGGGTGATTTTAGATGCATATCATATTTATACTGAGTTAAATACTGTATGTAATTAGTTTTGCTACAATGAGTGTATGGGACACTGGAAAAATGTTGAATTTCCCCTTGGGGATGAATAAAGTATCTATCTATCTATCTATCTATCTATCTATCTATCTATCTATCTATCTATCTATCTAATGTGGTCCTGTTCAATCTGTCAAAGTCAAAGGCAAAGTTGAGTTTATTGTCATATGCTCTAGTACATGTACCTGTTGGAATTAATGCAAGAAAAAATCTTTCTTTCCACAGAATCACAGGCACATAGCATCAGATACACACCATTTCCAAGAAGAAGACAAAAACTTAAATGATACAAAGTTATACCAGGTAGAACGCAACTTAAACAAATCTATGGAAGTGTAAATGGGTGACATACTGAGTCAGCGATTAGGGTGAGCAGGTAGGTTCAGGAATTGAATGGTTAAAAGGAAGTGGCTGTTCTGGAATCTGGTGATGTGGCACTTCCGGCTTCTCCACCTTCTACCCATGGTAGCTGCTGGAACGTGCCACGGCCTGGATGGCGGGGACTTTTGATGATAGATGGTGCCTCGTGTCGATACTTCTGATGGTGGGGAGAGATGTTCCTGTGATGTAATGGGTGGAGTCTGCTACTGTCCGCAGCTTCTTATGCTCCTGTGTAATGGGATTGCTGTACCAGTCAGGATACTTCAATAGGACATCTATAGAAGTTTGTCAGAGAGTTTGGTAACTTCTGGATTCCTTTAACTTCTTCAGAAAGTGACGATGCTGGTGAGCCTTCCTTGTGATTGCATCTTGGTGCTGGGTCCTGGACAGGTCACCTAGAAACTTAACACCTAGAAATTTAAAGCTGCTGATCCTTTCCTCCCACTACCAATCGCCCAATGTACGCTCACCCTCCATCCCCTTCATGAAGTCGACAATCTCAAGTCTTGCCCATACGGCCATGTTTGCCATTGTGATTAATCATGAATCGTATACAGACACATAGTTGCTCATTGGACTGATACAAGTTCAAGTTCGGATTATTGTCATTCAGCTGTACGCATGTAAACTGACAAACGAAACAACATTTCTCTGCACCAGGTTGCACAACACAGTACATATAATTAACACACATAACACGTAATGTCACATAAAAAATAATAAGGTGCAGGTATGATGCAAGCTAAAAAGTAAACAGTTTAATGCTGCTGACGCTTCATACGTTCTGAGACCTGGGTGGTGGCAGGGAGTTCAGTAGAGAGGAAGCTGCTTCTCATCCTGACTGGTACCTCCCGCTGATGGGAGGAAATCAAAGAGATTATTGGACAGATGGGAGGGATCATTGACAATGCTAATTGTCAAAATCAACTCTCAAACTGTTTAAAGATTTTTGAGTTAATCACTTCTTGTGGTAATGATTTCTATAGATCAGTGACATCCAGGAACGCACCTATTTTCCCCATTAAGTCGATTGCATTTATTGGTTTTGGTGAAGGAGTTCTCATTCAAGTGTCAACATTCCTTTCACATCTATGCTTTACCTCTGGTTGATAATTTTAAATACCTTTTTAATGTCACTTCTATGTCATCTCTTTTATTTAAAAAGTCTTATTTTATCTTTTCTATTTAGCTGTAGTCTCTAATAGTATCATCTTTAAAAATTTCCTTAGTTTTCCCTGCAAATGATTCAAGTCCCTTTCGTAGTACATAGACAATAAATGCAGTATCACCAGTGTCCCAGGGTTTAGCATAGATTTGCAATAGCTTAGAAATACAATAAATCCCCAAGATAATTTTGTTTGTTGCTTTTCAGAGCTGAGTAACAACAATTACTCTCAACTCTTTTGCCTAAATGTTTTCTTAATATCTTAAAACAGAGTTGTGAGTCTCCCTAATGAAGGTTCTCGGCCTGGATTGTTGACCGTTTATTCCTTTTATTGGATGCGGCCTGGCCCTCCCAGTTCCGCCAGCATTTGTGTGCTGTTTGTAGAGGTCTCTTAAGAATCAAGATCTTTATGGCACAATGTTTCAACAACATTTAAAAGACATTTATACAGGAGATTAAATAGAAGAAGTATAGAGGGGTGTGATTGTCCACGTTTGCCTAATGTCACTCTAAAATCTTTTCATTTTCAATATGTGAGACCTCAGAATGATGATGCCCATCATTAAAGCCCCATCACCCAGGATCTATCTTCATTATATTGCTGCCATCAGGAGCCTGAAGGTGCACACTCAACCCATGAACACCACCTCAATGTTTGCTCTCTATTTGCACTACTTATTGAATTTAATTTTATATATGTGTGTGTGTGTGTGTGTGTGTGTGTGTGTGTGTGTGTGTGTGTGTGTGTGTGTGTGTGTATATATATAATGGTAGTTTTACCTTTTTTTTGTATTGCATTAGACTGATGCTGCTAAGCAACAGCTTTCATGTCAGTGATATCAAACCTGACTCTGACTCTAATTCGATGTACCTGTCCAAGTCCAAATATATTTTAAACAATGTAATTGTACCTGCCTCTACCACTACCTCTGGCAGCTCGTTCCATATATTGGCCACCATCTGTATGGAACGTTTGTCTATCAGCTTCCTTTTAAATCTCACTTTAAATCTACATCCTCTAGTCCTGGACTTTCTTACCCTTGCGGTGTTTCAGTTTTAAAATATTTGGCTATCCTCATGCTGTTGCTTGTGGTAGCTTATAGCCCAGCTGCAGTGATCCGTCTCCATCGCTGAGTATATTCAAGGCAGGCACATTTTGAAATGAAGAATATCAAGAAATACACAGTTCGTGTATTGCTGTAGAATTGAATAGCTGGCTCCATAAGATGTCGTACAGACTGCAGCACCCGGCTTATCGGTAACATTATTCTGGTCTATAGAGCTGGCTTTTTCTCTCCGAGTTGAAACAAGGTCCGCACCTGGCTGCTGACAATCCACTGTTATCAATACGTTATAAAATTAACCACACAATTAAAAACATGAATTGTAAATTTATTTCAATTTTAACCTCACGGTTTAGCCAGAAAATTATATGAATATTTTTGATTGGTGCAAATGAAAATGTTTTGCCTTTAATTTTAGAAGGCCTCATGGGATACTTTTTCCTTATAAGTTCCAAAGATGTTTTTTAAAACTTGTCATGTTCAAATGTCTATTTACACTTTAATCTCTTCCACTCCTAGAGCCCTCAGAATACTGCTTTCTTTCATTTCTCTTCCTTTTCTTAAATACATCTATTTCAATGCTAGGAGCATTGTAAGAAAGGTGGATGAGCTTAGAGTGTGGATTGATACCTGGAAATATGATGTTGTAGCTATTAGTGAAACATGGTTGCAGGAGGGGTGTGATTGGCAACTAAATATTCCTGGATTTCGTTGCTTCAGGTGTGATAGAAATGGAGGGGCAAGAGGGGGAGGTGTTGCATTTCAGTGAAAATATTACAACGGTGCTTTGGCAGGATAGATTAGAGGGCTCATCTAGGGAGACTATTTGGGTGGAATTGAGGAATGGGAAAGGTGTAGTAACACATATAGGGGTGTATTATAGACCACCTAATGGGGAGCGAGAATTGGAGGAGCAAATTTGTAAGGAGATAGCAGATATTTGTAGTAAGCACAAGGCTGTGATTGTGGGAGATTTTAATTTTCCACACATAGACAGGGAAGTCCATTCTGAAAAAGGGCTGGATGGTTTGCAGTTTGTAAAATTTGTGCAGGATAGTTTTTTTGCAGCAATACATAGAGGTACCGGCTAGAGAAGGGGCAGTGTTGGATCTTCTGTTAGGGAATGAGATAGGTCAGGTGATGGACGTATGTGTTGGGGAGTACTTCGGGTCCAGTGATCACAATACCATTAGTTTCAATATAATTATGGAGAAGGATAGGACTGGACCCAGGGTTGAGATTTTTGATTGGAGAAAGGCAAACTTTGAGGAGATGCGAAAGGATTTAGGAGGAGTGGATTGGGACAATTTGTTTAATGGGAAGGATGTAAGAGAGAAATGGAGGTCATTTAAAGGTGAAATTTTGAGGGTACAGAATCTTTATGTTCCTGTTAGGTTGAAAGGAAAGGTTAAAAGTTTGATAGCACCATGGTTTTCAAGGGATATTGGAAACTTGGTTCGGAAAAAGAGGGAGATCTACAATAAATATAGGCAGTGTGGAGTAAATGAGGTGCTCAAGGAATATAAAGAATGTAAAAAGAATCTTAAGAAAGAAATTAGAAAAGCTAAAAGAAGATACGAGGTTACTTTGGCAAGTAAGGTGAAAATAAATCCGAAGGGTTTCTACAGTTATATTATTAGCAAAAGGACAGTGAGGGATAAAATTGGTCCCTTAGAGAATCAGAGTGGACAGCTATGTGTGGAGCCGAAAGAGAGGGGGGAGAGTTTGAACAATTTCTTTTCTTCGATATTCACTAAGGAGAAGGATATTGAATTGTGAAAGGTAAGGAAACAAGTAGGGAAGTTATGGAAACTATGACAATTAAAGAGGAGGAAGTACTGGCGCTTTTAAGGAATATCAAAATGGATAAATCTCTAGGTCCTGACAGGACATTCCCTAGGACCTTGAGGGAAGTTGGTGTAGAAATAGCAGGGGCTCTAACAGAAATATTACAAATGTCACTAGAAATGGGGATGGTGCCGAAGGATTGGCATATTGCTCATGTGGTTCCACTGTTTAAAAAGGGTTCTAAGAGTAAACCTAGCAACTATAGGCCTGTCAGTTTGACGTCAGTGGTGGGTAAATTAATGGAAAGTATTCTTAGAGTGGCATATATGATTATCTGGATAGACAAGGTCTGATTAGGAACAGTCAGCATGGATTTGTGCGTGGAAGGTCATGCTTGACAAATCTTACTGAATTTTTTGAAGAGGTTACGAGGAAAGTTGACGAGGATAAAGCAGCGGATGTTATCTATATGGACTTCAGTAAGGCCTTTGACAAGGTTCTGCATGGAAGGTTAGTTAGGAAGATTCAATCGTTAGGTATTAATATTGAAGTAGTAAAATGAATTCAACAGTGGCTAGATGGGAGATGCCAGAGAGTAGTGGTGGATAACTGTTTGTCAGGTTGGAGGCTGGTGACTAGTGGTGTGCCTCAGGGATCTGTATTGGGTCCAATGTTGTTTGTCATATACATTAATTATCTTAGATTTAGGCCAATTAGAAGAGTGGGCTGAATGATAGCAGATGGAGTTTAATGCTGATAAGTGTAAGGTGCTACATGTTGGTAGGAATAATCTAAATAGGACATACATTGTAAATGGTAGGGCATTGAAGAATGCAGTAGAACAGAGTAATCTAGGAATAATGGTGCATAGTTCCCTGAAGGTGGAATCTCATGTGGATAGGGTGGTGAAGAAAGCTTTTGGTATGTTGGCCTTTATAAATCAGAGTATTGAGTATAGGAGTTGGGATGTAATGTTAAAATTGTACAAGGCATTGGTAAGGCCAAATTTGGAGTATTGTGTACAGTTCTGGTCACTGAATTATAGGAAAGATGTCAACAAAATAGAGAGAGTACAGAGAAGATTTACTAGAATGTTACCTGGGTTTCAGCACCTAAGTTACAGAGAAAGGTTGAACAAGTTAGGTCTTTATTCTTCGGAGTGTAGAAGGTTGAGGGGGGACTTGATAGAGGTATTTAAGATAATGAGGAGGATAGATCGAGTTGATGTGGATAGGCTTTTTCCATTAACAGTAGGGGAGATTCAAACAAAAGGACATGATTTGAGAGTTAGGGGGCAAAAGTTTAAGGGTAACATGAGGGGGAATTTCTTTACTCAGAGAGTGGTAGCTGTGTGGAATGAGCTTATGTAGAAGTGGTAGAAGCAGGTTCGGTATTGTCATTTAAAGTAAAATTGGATAGGTATATGGATAGGAAAGGAATGGAGGATTATGGGCTGAGTGCGGGCCAGTGGGACTAGGTGAGAGTAAGCATCGGCACGGACTAGAAGGGCCGAGATGGCCTGTTTCCGGCTGTAATTGTTATATGGTTATATGGTTTGTGTACCCTGATACTTTTTGGCATTCCCTCTTTTCCTACCCCTCTCTTTCTCACTCTGGCTCCCATTCTCCACCTCTCTCTCCCTCCCTCACTTACTCTGCTCCTCTTACCCTCTCTGTCTCTACCCCCCTGCTCTTTCCCTACACCTCCCCACTCTCTCCCTCCCTTTCTCCTATCCTTCTTACTTCACCTGCCCTCTCTCCCTGTCTCCCCCTCATCTTCCACTGCATAGTTTCCCTCTCCCTCCTTCCATTCAGTGAAGTGTACATGCTGTTGATCTGAATGACTAAGATGGTGGACATGGTTCTCTTGAGGGATATACAATCTGCACTCAAAAAGGAATTCCATCACATTCCTGTTGTGGAGACACAAGAGACTGCAAATAAGGAATCCAGAGCAACATACGAGAATTGATTGATGAGTTCGTGGCCTAAGGTAGAAGGAGTCAATTTAAGAAAACCTAGCACATTTATTTTTCAATATAGTCCCTGCTACATTTGCACACTTAGTCCAGCGGTCGTGGAACATACGGATCTTGGACCTCCAGAAAGTGTCCACAGCAGGGGTGATTGAGAAGTTCGTGGTAGAAAAAGATGAGTTACATAGCTCTCAAGCAATTCAACACTTTAAGTGATTATGCAGAAAGTTTGAAGTTAATAACTCATCAGTTGATAACTCATCAGGGTGATTGATAAGCTCATGGCCTATGGTAGAAGGAGATGAGTTATTAACTTCAAGATTGTAGGGGATTTTAATTTTCCATGTATCGGTTGGGACTCCCATACTGTTAAGGGTCTAGATGGGCTAGAGTTTGTAAAATGTGTTCAGAGAAGTTTTCTAAATCAATATATAGAGGTACCAACTAGAGAGGATGCAGTATTAGATCTCCTATTAGGAAACGAGTTAAGACAGGTGATGGAAGTGCATGTAGGGGAACACTTTGGTTCCAGTGATCAAAACACCATTAGTTTCAACTTGATCATGGATAAAGATAGATCTGGTCCTCAGGTTAAGATTCTAAACTAGAAAAAGGCCAAATTTGAAGAAATGAGAAAGGATCTAAAAAGTGTGGATTGGAACAGGTTGTTCTCTGACAAGGATGTGATTGGTAAGTGGGAGGCCTTCAAAGGAGAAATTTTGAGAGTGCAGAGTTTGTATGTTCCTGTCAGGATTAAAGGCAAAATGAATAAGAATAAGGAACCTTGGTTCTCAAGGGATATTGGAACTCTGATAAAGAAGAAGAGAGAAATGTATGACATGTATAGGAAACAGGGAGCAAATAAGGTTCTTGAGGAGCATAAAAAGTGCAAAAAATACATAAGAAAGAAATCAGGAGGGCTAAAAGAAGATATGAGGTTGCTATGGCAGTGAAGGTGAAGGATAATCCAAAGAGCTTCTACAAGTATATTAAGAGCAAAAGGGTAGTGAGGGATAAAATTGGTCCTCTTGAAGATCAGAGTGGTCGGCTATGTATGGAACCAAAAGAAATGGGGGATATCTTAAATGGGTTTTTTGCATTTGTATTTACTAAGGAAACTAGCATAGAGTCAATGGAAATAAGGCAAACTGGTCGTGATATCATGGAACCTATACAGATTGAAGAGGAGGAAATGCTTGCTATCTTGAGGCAAATCAGAGTAGATAAATCCCCAGGACCTGACAGGGTATTCCCTTGGACCTTGAGAAGGAGACTAGTGTTGAGATTGCAGGGGCCCTGGCAGATATATTTAAGGTGTCGGTATCTACGGGTGAGGTGCCGGAGGATTGGGGGATAGCTCATGTTGTTCCGTTGTTTAAAGGAGCCACTAAAAGTAATCCGGGAAATTATAGGCCGGGAAGTTTGACATTGGTAGTAGGTAAATTATTATAAGGAGTACTAAGAGATAGGATATACAAGTATTTGGATAGACAGGGTCTTATTAGGGAGAGTCAACATGGCTTTGTGCGTGATAGGTCATGTTTAACAAATCTGTTAGAGTTTTTCGAGGAGGTTACCAGGAAAGTGGATGAAGGGAAGGCAGTGGATGTTGTCTACATGGACTTCAGTAAGGCCTTTGACAAGGTCCCGCATGGGAGGTTAGTTAGGAAGATTCAGTCACTAGGTATACATGGTGAGGTAGTAAATTGGATTAGACATTGGCTCAATGGGAGAAGCCAGAGAATGGTAGTGGAGGATTGCTTCTCTGAGTGGAGGCCTGTGACTAGTGGTGTGCCACAGGGATCAGTGCTAGGTCCATTGTTATTTGTCATCTATATCAATGATCTGGATGATAATGTGGCAAATTGGATCAGCAAATTGATGATGATACGAAGACTGGAGGTGTAGTGGACAGTGAGGAAGGTTTTCAAAGCTTGCAGAGACATTTGGACCAGCTGGAAAAATAGGCTGAAGAATGGCAGATGGAACTTAATACAGGCAATTGTGAGATATTGCACTTTGGAAGGAAAAACCAAGGTAGAACATACAAGGTAAATGAGGAGTGCAGTAGAACAGAGGGATCTGGGAATACAGATACAAAATTCCCTAGAAGTGACATCACAGGCAGATAAAGTAGTAAAGAGAACTTTTGGTACATTGGCCTTTATAAATCAAAGTACTGAGTATAAGAGTTGGAATGTTATGGGGGTTGTATAAGACATTGGTGAGGCTGAATTTGGAGTATTGTGTGCAGTTTTGATCACCGAATTACAGGAAGGATATGAATATGTTTGAAAGAGTGCAGAGAAGTGCAGATGGTAGACTATCTACCATCGCCAGATACTGCTACAATACAGAGGTCGCCCTAAAACAAACCTTCATGAAAATCTGCTGGGTACATTGCGCGACCTCGGCTTGCTGAGGGAATCGGGCCTGCAGTCCTCGGAGTTGCCTCATGCCGGTGGCCGGAGGTGGGGACGGTGTGCGAGGAAGCAGAAGCGGGGCGAGTGGGCAGGAGTCCGTGCCAGGAAAAAGCAAGTCCTAGCCGGCCGGCTCTCCCGTCCATTCTGCTCTCAAATGGTCATTAAATTGACTACATCTGTGGCAACAAAATAACTTGGCGGGAGTACAGAAATGGACGGAATCCCCAGACGCCGCCATTCAGTTGTTTATATTATGTAACAGATTTTCCCCCAAGCCATTGGACTACCAACTTACTAACCTCTGCTGTGCCTATTGTCTTGTTGATTATTTATTGTAATGCCTGCACTGTTCTGAGTACTTTATGCAGTCCTGGGTAGATCTGTAGTCTAGTGTAGCTTTTGTGTTGGTTTACGTAGTTCAGTGTAGTTTTTGCATTGTTCATGGTCCTGAAAACAGTTGTCTTGTTTTTGCTGTGTACTGTTCCAGCAGTTATGTTCGAAACGACAATAAAAAGCAACTTGACTTGACTTCACTTGACAAGGATGTTGCCGGGACTTGAGAAACTGAGTTACAGAGAAAGGTTGAATAGGTTAGGACTTTATTCCCTGGAGCATAGAAGAATGAGGGGAGATTTGATAGAGGTATATAAAATTATGATGGGTATAGACAGAGTGAATGCAAGCAGACTTTTTCCACTGAGGCCAGGGGAGAAAAAAAACAGAGGTGTTGGGTTAAGGGTGAAATGGGAAAAGTTTAAAGGGAACATGGGGGGGCTTCTTCACACAGAGAGTGGTGGGAATGTGGAATGAGCTGCCAGTTGAAGTGGTGAATGCGGGCTCACTTTTGAAATTTAAGAAAAACTTGGACAGGTACATGGATGAGAGGGGTATGGAGGGATATGGTTCAGGCACAGGTCAGTGGGACTAGGCAGAAAAATGGTTCGGCACAGCCAAGAAGGGCCAAAAGGCCTGTTTCTGTGCTGTAATGTTCTATGGTTCTGTGGTTCTAATAGAACAAAACAAAGCAATAGCATTAAAGCTAGCCCCTTTCCCATTCACCCATCCCATCACACACATGCAGACAGATCTCTAATCTTAGGACATATAGCTTCTGGGCCACCATTCCTCGGCTCCAGACTCCCCGAATCACAGACATCAGTCCTTCAACCTTTAGTCCATAGCCCGGGCTTACTGACTTGACCTCTTACCTTCACAAATCAATGCTATTCATCAAAAAAAGATACAGGTACAAAAATTAAGAGTTAATGGTTCTGGCTACATTGGAAGTGTCAGCCATTCAA
This sequence comes from Hypanus sabinus, assembly GCF_030144855.1. Classification (NCBI taxonomy): domain Eukaryota; kingdom Metazoa; phylum Chordata; class Chondrichthyes; order Myliobatiformes; family Dasyatidae; genus Hypanus; species Hypanus sabinus. The sequence goes on from NC_082709.1 coordinate 67,042,695, forward strand.
CGTGTTATTGATTCTATTCATTGCTAAAAAGCACAATTGAGTACATAGCATCATTATAACTCATGTGGCCTCCTGTTTGAGTGGCTTCTGTTCCATTAACCCTTTAATGTCTAGTGAAAGAAGGACAATGAGACTGCATTGCTTCTACATAACACCTTTGAGTGAGCTGCAATGACCTTCAAAATGTCCCTCAGCAGGCACTACTGTGGCCTCAAATAGGCTTGTCATCAGCATTCTCTTATGGACACCTTGTTGTGCTGGAAGGCCAGCATGTTTTGGGCAGACTAGAGAGCATTTTTCACCAAATTCATCGTCCAGCACCACGTAGTGCCTGTCTCTTTATGCATCGCTGCAAAGAGCCACACAGATCAAAGAGTCCTCTGTTATGCAACTGTTTGGGATGAACAAGACACTTTGCATTCTTCTCCACACCTTCTTTCTGAATAGAGGTGGGCGACTGTCCTTTTCTCATTGCAGCCCTCCTGAGGGCAGCGTATATTGGGTAAAGATTTCCAGTATTTGCAGTATTTCGTGTTGGGAGTGAGCTTCCCATCATGCACGAAGGATCTGCTAGAGAGGTCCCCTCCACCCCCTCAGCCAAGCAAAACCTTTGGCAGTGAACTCTGATGATTCAGCAGGTGATCTGGAGTGTCTGTTCAGGGAACCACCGAAGCAGGTTCCAACAAGTCTTTGTTCCCCAGCATCTGCAGGACACTCTACTGCCGGCTGACCCATTCTCTTTTATCAGACTCCTTCCTCCTTCCTCTATCTCTTTCACTTATCACTTGCCAGCTTCTCACTTCATTCCCCCTCTCCCAACCACCTACCTTTTCTCTAGCCTGGCTTCACCTAAAACCTGCCAGCTTGTATTCTGTTCCCTCCCCCCAAACCTCTTATTCTGGAACCTTTTGCCCTTCTTTTCCAGTCCTGAAGAAGGATCTCTGCCTGAAACGTCCACTGCTTATTCCTCTCCACAGATGCTGCCTGACCTGCTGAGTTCCTCCAGCATTTTGTGTGTGTTGCTTTCGACAACATGTTTCTCTGAAAGAACTTTTCCACAAAAGAGTGGAATTGAGACAACGTTCAGCTGGCAATGGGGCAAAACCCACCCTTCGGTTTTACCAGGTCTCCTTGATGCCACGGTCACTCAAGTACAGCCTCAATGCCATGAGCAGTCACTCAAGACCTCTGGAGACTACCTCTTTGCTCCATTTTTGAGCTCAGTGTGTGGCAAGGTTTGGAGCTTTCCAAGACTAGGCGCCAGTGAGCGGGTCAGTGGCAAAGACTATCACTTCATTTCATTGAAACTTTCAGAACTGCTTGGAAGTTGCCAGTCTAGTAGCTAATTAGCTACATCATGGAACACTTTGGTAGAATGCAGAGTAACAGGGAGAGAATGAGACAGATTACTTAGGGTGGATTGCTGTTGAACACTTACTTGGCATCAAGATGTTCAATGGTAATGTTTCTTTCCAAAGTATTTAATGAGTAAGCCTGTAAGAACTCTCTGCTTTCCTACAACCTACGCACATGGACCCCATCCCAGTTACAGTTTGTTCAGTAGTTTTTTTAAAATTAGAAGCATCCCATCTGTTGTAAGCTGAAACAAAGCAGGAGGGCTATGGCCCGCTGAGGACCCCCACAGTTATTGTGCACTGAGGAAAAAAGTTACTCTGCGCTGCATGCTTTTTGAGGGAGTTTTTGCTCACTACTTGGAAGTTGAAAAAATGTGCAACTTGCCAATTATACTCGGTGACCACTCTGTTAGTTACCTCCTGCGGTGGCTACTGAGTGAATGTTCATGGTCTTCTGCTGCTGTAACCCATCCTCTACAAGGTCCAACATTTTGTGTGTTCACTGGTGCAGGACCAGGACCAGAGATACAGATGTTTTTTAATGACATTGTGGAGTAAATATTAGGCAAGGCAACAATTAGAATTTCTCTACTTTTTTATAACATTTCTGTGCAGATGAACCACTGCCCTCCTTCACTGGAGAGTCATCACGGTTCTTTGGGTGCATGTAACTCATCAGGGAATTTGATCCTTCTCTCTTCTGACCTTGAGGCAAGCCATTTAAGTTATGGCTGCACTAGGACAGAAGGTGCTACATCACGGCTGTTTGAAACCTGTCCCGACAAAATAAAAACTTCAAGATCTCTGCTGAGTGTTTTATATCTCCAGAGTAAATCCTGCTGATTAGCTGCTGCAATAAAACTTCACTGTTGAACGATTACAAGATTTTAGCCAGTCTTTCAGCTCATGGTTTTGAATCTCCTTTGCCAGCTGAGGTAATGTTGAAGAAATAGAAAGAGGTGTTGGTGGCTTGGATAGAACTCTACTTGAGGGAGAGACTACAGAGATGAGAGGAGAACTTCTGAAAACTTTGTTAGTGAAGAATAGATACTCAGCATCCAATCAGGAGCACCCATCAACGCCAGCATCTCATACTTGTAGGGTGATTCCCCTATCCCATAGTTTGAGATTTGGAATGTAAGCTGATTAACAATGGATAACCGATAGCACATGGATCCAGCAAGGTCATATCTGTCACTATTTCTTTTCAATGATACCTTGGGCAGTTTTCACACGGTAGGAGTCTGATACAACATATTCTATCTGGTCTGCTTGAGAGGCAGGCCAGAAGAGGCCATAACCTGTTTGATATGACTCTGAAGCCTATTCTAAAAGCAATTACCTCCAAGTTAGTAGGAGACAGGTGGCACACTGGCACAGTGAATAAAGCTTCTGCCTCACAGCTCCTGTAACCCGGGTTTAATCCCGGTCTTGGGTGCTGTCTGTGTGGAGTTTGCACGTTCTCTGTTTGCTCCAAGTGTTTTAGTTTCCTCTCACAAGTGGGTCGGTGGGTTAGTTGGTTGCAGTACATCGTCCCCAGAGTAGTCGGTGTAAGAGACTTGATGGCAATGTAGTTGATGGAGACGTGAGAGAATGAAATTAATTTAGGTGGGTACCTGTTGGTTGGCATGGAAACAATGGATTATTCATGATCATCGGGAGGAAAACTGCATAGAGTATGAGGGAAATAAGATGAAAGCAGGCTGGGGCACGGTGGCGGCGGGGGGGGGGAGAGCTCAACGGAGAGGAATTAGCGCAGTCAAGCTGCTCCTTGTCAAGGTGAAGAACACCTGGCTGTCAGAGCAAGTGGGAAGGGAGATTTAAAGTGCCCAGTGGCATTGTCATCGACCGCTGATGCATGGCTGGAGACGATCCAAGACAGAACTTTTCTGGTGAAGATGATTGACACCGTGGCATAACGGTTAGTTCAGTGCTTTACAACACTCCGGCTGTAACATCGGGGGTTCAATTCCCACCACTGCCTGTAAAAAGTTTGTTGAATCTCCCCATGATTGTCTGGATTTCCTCTGGGTGCTCCACTTTCCTGCCATATTTTAAAGGCATACAGGCCAGCGCTCATAACTGCGGGCATGCTGCATTGGCGCTGGAAATGAGGCAGCACTTGTGGGCTGTTCAGCATAATCTTCATTGATTTGATTTGATGCAAGCAACACTTGATGTACTTGTGACAAATAAAGCTAATTTTTATCGTCTTCATCATCACCATCAGTGCAGGAGACAAAAGTAAAACCTGGGAGGTGGAGGTGGTAAGGGCATATTTATAAAATGCCATCTTGCACTCAGCCCCGTACACCTAGCATTAGGCATCAAGAATGTGGCTGGCAATGGTAAATCCGTGACATGGGGTGCCCTCACCAGGCTAGCAACATGCCACCTGAGGCAGGAAGATTACAAGCACAGGGCAAGGGAGTAGCAGGGGATGGACATAAAATTTGAGTGGCTCCAGACTCTTCGTTCATTTATGTTGATTGGAATACAACAACTGAAACCACATTTAGGCAAGGATCTGAATTGCAGGAGGAATGGGGAAATCCTCTTAAAATAATTATTTCAACCTTAATTTCCTGCTTTCTGCCTTTTTCACCATATAGTCAGGAAATTTTGTGACTGCCCCAGGAATCTGGGCCCTTTTCATTGCAAAAGAAAATTAATCTGGACAATAGGGACTTGATTTAGTTGTTTCTGATTGGGTTGATGGAGATGAGGTGAGGTGGAGATGAGACCAATTACAGTCAGGCCTAGAAGAGATTTGCAGCCACTATGTTCCATTATTAAGAGGTGGTGTGGACGGGGCTTCCTCAGGGCAGGGTTTGTGGGTGTCTATCTGAGAAGGGCTCCACTGTATAGGAGACCATAAATGTAACACAGACTCAATGGGCCAAACTGAACTCTGGAACCATGGGCACTGCAGAAAATGTTATCTACCAAGTGAAAAAGAGATAAAGAAAATATGACACAGGATTTGCCAGGTATATCTTCCTGAAATGCATCTATTCCTTGAATGCACAGCAGTCTTCCAAAAAATATACAGAAATTACAGGTTGAGTCGATGATAAGGAAGACAAATGCAATGTTAGCCTTCATTTCCAGAGGACTAGAATATAAAATCAAGCATGTATTGCTGAGGCCCTTTAAGGCATTGATCAGACCACACTTGGAGTATTGTGAGCAGTTTTTGGCCCTTTATCTAAGGAAGAATGTGCTGGCATTGTAGAGTGTCTGGAGGAGGTTCACAAGAATGATTCTGGGAATGAAAGGATTAATGTATAAGGAGCATTTGATGGCTCTGGGCCAGTACTTGCTTGAGTTTCGAAGAATGAGGAGTACCTAATTGAGGCCTATTGAATGTTGAAAGGTCTAGATAGAGTGGATGTGGAGAAGATGTTTCCCATATTGGGCAAATCTAGAGTGCACAGCTTCTGAAGAGAAGGAATTTAGAACTGAGATGAGAAGGAAGTTCTTTTACCATAGTGTGATGTTTCTGTGGAATCATTGCTATGGATGGCTGTGGAGGCCGTCATTCAGAGTAGTCAAGATATCAAAGGTATTGGGAGAAAGTAGGAGAATAGGTATGAGAGGGATAATGAATCAACTATGATGGAATGGTAGAGTAGAATCAGTGTGCCAAATGGCCTAATTCTCTCCAGTCTTATGGTCTAAAAAATAGAAGTGGGGAGCATTTTTTAAATGGGGAGAGATTGAAAGATGTTGGTGCTCTGTGGGACCTGGGCTCCCTTTCAGAAGAATAATTGTAAGTTAGCATACAGCTGCAATATGCAATTTGGATATATTAGCAAGAAAAGTTGTATGTACTGTATAAGAGCCAAGGTGATTCACTGACATTACATACAATGGCACCTCATCTGGAATATTATGTACACTGTGATTGTCCCACATAATGAAGGATGCACTTACAATAAAGGGAGTCTAGCAAAGGATCACGAGATGGATTCCTGGGATGGGGAGAGGGGCTTTTTCATGAGGAAACATTAAATTGGTCGGACCTGTACTCTGGAATTCAGAGGAAGGTGAAAAGAATTCATTGAAATGTACAAAATGTAAACAGGACTTGATATAGCAGATGTTGGGATGTTCTGAGGTACACAGAACTGGGAGTCATGGTCTAAAAATAAATTTTCAGCCAATCAGAACAAAGAAGAAATTGTTCCGCCTAAAGATTGGCGAATCTTTGGAATTTTATATCCAATTTAGGTTGAGGATGATCAATACAGAGATTGATGCATGACTAATGTTAAGAGCATCAAAGGATATGTGGTCAGTGCAGGAAAGTAGTTCTGAGTTATTAGATAACCCTTGACCTTACTGAACAGGGCAGCAGGCAAGTGGGGCTGAATAGCTTCCATTTCAGACTGCACTGACTTCTACGAGACATTACCTCGGGAGGTAATGCTACCCCTGGTCACCACAGAGAGATAAATCTCAGTGGCCATACTAGACTATAGATTTACCATCTGTACAGACAGATGAAAGGACCTGCCATACTAGGGTGTAAATAGACAGACAACCTATGCAATCAAACCCAGGAACGGAACAGTGGTGATTCCCTTGATATCTTTCCATTCTCTTGCATGTCCCTCTATTCGTGTATTTATCTAGTTCCCTTCTGAAAGCCTTTTAAAATCTGTTTTCATGCAACACATTAAGGGTCGGAACTACTTCTTCTTTTCTTGCACTATTTTGATCTGGTCATTTATTGTAAACCTGCACACACTGTTTACTGACCCTCTCTTTGGATCAAAATCTCTGGAAAGATGCATCTACGGTTAGGACTATTTAACTTTGAGGCAGAAAAACAACCCTTTTAAGATTCACATGTGAGCTTGGAGCAGGCTGGAGGCTACAATGCCAGCATTTGATGGGTGGGGCAGTATGGGGGACCTAACAGGGGGATTTCAACATTGATTTGGCAAAGATTAACTTTTTTTTTACTTTCATTTAATGAAATTACAGAATTGGAAATACTAAATGAATATGCAAAATGTAATCATGTTACCTCTTATGCATAATTTATGGTAATTTTGATGAGAGAGCAGTTGTTGGCAGCTGCTGGGCTCTCTGCACAGCTGTATGGAGACACATACTTTCACAGTTTTCCCATTCCTGGCTGGATGCTTTTAGGGCCAGCCTACTTCATACTCGGTCTCCGTCTGGAGCAGAGGCGAAGGCTTCTGCTACTCTGCCTCCCTCTCCCTGCCTAGTTTCTGCTTCATATCCCGTGTGCTTAGCACACGAGTTCTACTGCAGAAGTGGAAACCATGGCTTTAAAGATATTATTCGTACTGATCGAACTCTGCTGTGTGTGGAAGCTTACCCCGGCTGAAGAAAACAACTTCCATCATCCAGGTAGGTGTTTGCAATCTGTGCTTGGAAGAAATTTCAACGTTTTCGTAGAGGAATTCTGTCAAGTGATGGGTGGCTTCATTGCTTTTGATCAACACGGTTTACTTGTCCTTTTACTCCTCGACGTTACTTTCTTGTCTCTGAGTTAATCTGTCACATTTACTAAGATATGCAAGGAAGAAAAGAGGCAATTGTTCCTTGTATTTCAAAGACGTGCATTTCACTTGCAGTTTCTAAAAAGCAACTTTTATTGGTAATTCCCTGACATGGTTCAAATTTGAGTTATTGTAACCATCCTGTTGTCTCCACAGATTGCCCCGCAGATCTATATTTTGTGTTGGACACATCTGAGAGTGTTGCTTTAAGAGTCCAGCCCTATGGACACATTGTAAATCAGTTGAAGATATTTACTCAAGCCTTCATCGACAAATTGGACAAATGGTAACCACTACATTCTTTTCTCTTACATTCTCTGTCTCAAACTATCGGGAACTGAAACACTTGGAATGACTGGCTCCCGTATGCCTGAAGATGGCGCCGGTGTTCTGGTGAGGGTGGTTCCTTTGGACGAGACCAGTTTCTTCCACAAGTATTCCATTTTATCAAAAGTATCTGTAAAAAAAATCTGTCTGTGATCCCTTGTCTTTGCTAATGTTGAAAATATCTGTAGTTCCGGCTTCATTCTCATTTGGTGGTAGAGCAGAAATGGATGTGTTTTTTGGTTAGATATCAGCCATTTCAGTTGAGGATTTCAGCTAGCAAAGTTTATAATTTGTTGTCTCAAGCTATATAGATCACTAAAGCTAATACCTGTGGGATTATCTGTGCCCTGGACCAACATCACATAATTAAGACACTGCAAACATCAATTTATCCACAATTCATGAGTAGTACATACTTAAGTACACCCTTCAGTATTATAAACAATTTTCTCAGGAATGCAATTAGGCAAAATGTGAATTGCATTAAAATATGTTATGAGATCGTCAGAAATTCTGGGCTAAGATTAGGCCAGGGAACAGGTTTTATTGGGTTCTTAAAGGAAGGAAGATGAACAGAGTGGTTTAGGAAAGCAGAGTCAGAAGACAATGCCACTGATGATGGAAGGTTGAACCTTGGTAATGGTCAATGGGCGATATTTCTTGCTGGTTCTCTCATAGCTCTTTCCTTTCCAATAGAAAGTTATTGGCTCTGTAAACACAAAATACTACAGGCCCTTCAGCCCACAATATTGTGCTGACATTTTAACATTGTAACATCGGTCTAACCCTTCCCTCCTACATAGCCCTCCATTTTTATATCATCCACTTGCCTCTCTAAGAGCTTCTCAACTAGTCTAAGTGAGTGGAATTTTTAATGGTCATCAAAAGAACAGGCCTTTTAATGCACTGAAATGGTAGATTTATATGGTATTCTCAGGACCTCCTCCATGGTGTGTAGCTAATGAAGTATATTTGAAAAACAAGTCACTGTAGAGACTGAGGGATTACACTACTCCTTTGGCCCAATCAGCATTTTCCAGTTAGTTCCAGTCCCTTTTTCTTTTTCCATTGTACAAACAATTCCTGTTCGGTTACTGTCCAGTTCCATCCATCCTGAAGCTACTCAGATGAGTTTTCAGGTATTGCAGACCAACTTTCTAAGATGAAACAAACCCCATCAATTGTCTGTAATTAACTCCATGCCTTCCAGTTGCTGGCACAGAGATCAGTGGAAATTTTCTCTTCTCTCACTCTACTAACGCCCTTCATTTGAGGTATCTCCATTAAATCTCACCTTAGTCAGCTGCTCTGAGAAGAATCCAAGATTCTCAAGCTTCCTGGTAGACAGAAAATCCCCAGCCCTAAAATAGGAGACTGCCCCAAAAAATACTGTCTAGTGATCTAACCAACAAGAAGTGTTGAGAATTCTTTAGCATTTGAAGGGATTGGACCTGCTTAAGATGGTGAAATAAGCTGAAAATGCAAGTGAGAAAGAGCATAGAATCCTACAAGCAAGCCCTTCAGCCTATAACGTCCCTACTAACCATCAAACATGCATCCACATTAGTCACATTTCTCCTTCAATATCTCCCACCCAGTTATCCAGCCACATCCCTACATTAGGAGCAATTTACATTAGCCAGTTAACTTGACAGCCATGCATCATTGGGATTTCTGGAAGAAATCCATGTGGTCACGGGAACTTCACACAGTTAGCTCCTGAGGTCAAGATTGAACCTAGGTCTCCAGCATTGTGTGGCAACTACTGTGCCGTGCCCTCTTGAAATCTTTTGATAGTGTTATGGTAACACATTTCTCTCAATAGACAAGATGGCTGCATTCTGCTGCCGACCATGACACCTGTCACCTTCCAGAAGTCACTATGACAACTTTTGGGTTCATCTCAGGGATGAACATGCTCAGTGTATGTACATAAAGGTCTTTGGGCCTTGCTGCACTCCTGGTTTGATCGAAAGCGCATGAATTCATGATAAATTGCCTAAAGAGGAAGCTACAAAGGAATGTACAGTGATTTGAGAAATACAATTTACACAAGCAAAGAATGTGCAAAATTGCTTTATAGCAATCCATCATTTATGTTGTGTAGAAAGCAATCTGTGTACTCCAAGGATGCCACAAAACCAAATCCATATCCCCACCTTATCTACCTTAGGGATGCTTCTGAAGGAACGAGTGTACAAAAGGTTGGGAACATTCTTATAGCTTCTTCAAATGTTGTCATGAAATCCTGCCATGGCTGAGATTTTACCTGCAAATAAGAGACAGGTCTTGAACCCACAACCTATTGATTCAAAGGCAACAATGACTCACTGTCCATACCTTGTTTTTCAGAATCAGAATCACTTTTATTGTCACTACCATATGACATTACATGTGTGGTGTTGTGTTAGCAGCACAGTGCAAAGGCTTAAAAATTACTATAAATAAATAGTGCAAATAGAAAGAATAATGAGGTAGTTACATTGCAAAAACTCAGAGACATTGTGAGATTTTTTACCATCTCCTCTGGCAGCTCATTACAGAAAGACACCATCAAATGGATAAAAAGATTACCCCTCAGAATTCCTCTAAGTTTCTACCTCTCTGCTTAAAGCTGTTCCTGATTATGCTAGAGCTCCTTGGGAGGTTCAAGCTATCAATCCTGTCTATGCCCTTCTCTAAGCAACTGGAAGGTCACCTCTCAGCCCTCTAAGTCCCTATGAGTACAAACCCAGCCCAATCAATCTCTCTTTCTAACCAAACCCCTCCATTCCAGGAGACAGTCTTTTGGATCTTTTCTGCATTCTTTCCACAGCCATCTCAAACTTTTTTCCCTGGCTTTCATATTCCTCAATTCTTCTAAAGTCTAAAAATCCATTGTTCTCTGCCTTGGACGACTTGTCTCCACAGTTTTCCAAGGAAGGCCATCCCAAAGATTCACCACCCTCTGAATGGAGAAATATCTCATCATGTCAGTCCTAAATGAACTACCTTATGTGTCAAGGCAGTGACTCCTGGCTCAAGTCTCCTCTGCCAGCAGACCCATCCCATCACGACCTCTGTGTATTTGGTACATCTTCATAAGGTCACCTGTCATATTTACTGCTAGAGAGCACCAAGTCTCACCAAATCTCTTCTGACGACAAGCCAGTCATGGCAGGGACCAGTTTACTGAGACCTCTGTAGCAAGTATATCATCCTTCAGGTAAGAAGTCCAAAATGTTACACAAAAGTGACACATACAAAATGCTAGAGGAGCTCAGCAAGTCAGGCAGCATCTATAGAGAGGAATAAACAGTTGACCCTTCATCAGGACTGACCAGGAAGGGGGCAGAGCCAGAGTAAGAATGTAAGGGAACAGGAAAGAGTAGACAGTGTTAGGGGATAGGTGAAGTCACATTGTAGTCCAAGTGTGGCCTCACCATTGCTCTGTTTAATTGTAGTAAGAATTCTTTACTATTAAACTCCATCTGCCAAATAATTGCCCACTTTCGCCCTTGAAACCTCTTTGCATTCTTATTCTGATATCCCCGCTTAGCCTTGTGCCAACAGCAAGCTTAAATGCCACATTTGGCCCACTCAGGCAAATTTTGATGTGGATTGTGAATACTTGGGCCCAAGTGCTAACCCTTCCACTGGTCAAAGCCTGACAACCCGAGAAGAAGCCATTTAATCCCATTTAATCCTGCTCTTTGTTTTGTATTCACTAAGCAATTCTCAACTAGTGTGTCACCCACAACTTAATGTACTCCAGTCTTGTTCACAACTGTTATCAAATGTCTTCCAAACATCCGATGCACCACACCTACAAGCTCTCTCTCAATTGCAGAGAATGTTCTGAAGTCAAATCCTTTCTGTAATTTGTTAAAATACTATTCCACACTTTTGATTTACAGTGCTTTAAGCTTGGCTGAGAGCCATTTTTATCATGAATTATCTCAAGATAGCAAATGAAGCACCGTTGGCACTGATTTAATCTTCTCTTCATGTCCTGTGCACAGGAGACTGGTTGGGCTATTCATTCTGGGTCATCAAATGACCCAGTCTGTTATAGGAACACGAGCCTTTCCCCTTTCTATGTACCAATGTTTTATAAATACAGCAATTGTCTTGTGGTATTTCTCCATGTTAGGTACAGCTTAGGAGGAGGCCAATTCACCACACTGAATCCATGCCTGCTCACAGAACAATCACATTCCCCCAACAACTTTCCCAGAAAACTATTCCCTCATAGTCTCATCAAACTCCCCCAGAATCTACCCACGCCATAGAGAGATCCAAGTACCCAACCAGCCCACGCAGTGTCTCTGGGGCCGTGAGGAAGTGGGTCTACTAACCATTCCACTTCACTGCCTGTTTAAAAAGTAAGCACAAATTTGAGAGCAGCACGTTGCCTATTTGTTGTCATGCTTAGACTGGAAGCATCAGAACAATTTAACTAATCCTGTGTGTTGCTATTAGAAACAGAGATGGTGATGTCTTCATTATTCATCATAACTCATCCACTTACTGTTGAACAGTTAGAAAGAGCTTGTCTTTTTCAACTGGAATCTGACTTACTTTCTGAAGTTCATGTGGGACAGGGCTTCTGGAACCAATACAGAAAAATCTGGGTGTGGTTCATTTGGCTATATGAATTAATCTGTGGGAAAGTGTGTGGAGGACCATAAACCGTAGGAGCAGAATTAGGCCTCTCAGCCCATCGAGTCTGCTGCGCCATTTCATCATGGCTGATTTATTATTCCTCTCATTCCCATTCTCCTGCCTTCACCCCATAACCTTTGACATCCTGACTAACCAAGTATCTACCAAACTCTGCTTATGCTCAATGACACAGCCATTGGTAGCAATGATTCCACTAATACACCACACTATGGTAAACAAAATTGCTCTGTATCTCTGTTCTAAATGGACATCCCTTTTCAGAGGCCATGCCCTCTGGCCCCAGACTCACCTACTATGGGTAGCATCTTCTCCACATCCACTCCATCTAGACCTTTCAATATTCAATAGGCTTCAATTAGATCCCCCTCATTCTTCAAAACTCCAAATGAGTACTGGCCCAAGGGCCATAAAATGCACCTCATGCATTAATCCTTTCATTTCTGGAATCATTATTGCAAACCTCCTCTGGACCCTTTCCAAACCTGGCACACCTTTTGGATAAGGCACCCATAACTTCTCACAATACTCCAGGTGCAGTCTGAACAATGTCTTATGAAGCCTCAGCATCACAGCTTTGCTCTTATATTCTAGTCCTCTCGAAATAAATGCCAAGATTGAATTTGCCTTCCTTGGCGCCACTCAACCTGCAAGTTAACCTTCAGGGAATCCTATAGAACAACTCCTAAGTCTTTTTAAACCTCTGACTTTCAAATTTTCTCCTATTTAGAAAATAATTTATGCCTTTATTTCACCTATCAAAATGTATGATCATATACATCTCTACACTATATTCCATCTACCACTTCTTTTCCCATTCTCCCAATTTGTCTTGGTCTTTCTGCAGACTCCCTACTTCTTCACCACTACCTGCCCCTCCTCCTACCTTCATATTATCTGTAAACTTGGCCACAAAGCCATCAATTCTGTCATCCAAAATACTGTCATCCAGTCACTTGCAGCCAACCAGAAAAGGCCCCCTTTATTCCTACTCTTTGTCTCCTGTCAGTCACCAGATCCTCTCTCTATGCAAGTATCTTTCCTGTAATACCATATGCTCTCATCTTGCTAAGAAGCCGTTTCTGTGGCACCTTGTCGAAGGTCTTCTGAAAATTCAAGTAAACATCATCCAGTGACTCTTCTTTATCTATCCTGCCTATTAGTTCCTCAAAGAATTACAACAGATTTGCTGGGCAAGATTCCATTAAGGAAACCATACTGACTTTGACATATTTTATCATGCGACTCCAGAAACCTTATCCTTAATAATGGACTCCAGCATTTTCTCAACCACTGAAATCAGGCCATCTGGCTTATAATTTCTTTTGTTCTGCCTTCCTCCCTTCTTAAAGAGCAAAGTGACATTTGCAATTTTCCAGTCCAGTGGAACCATTCCAGAAACTAGTGATTCTTGAAAAATCATTACTAATGTCTCTCCAAGCCCTTCAAATCCCCCTTTCAGAACCCTGGGGTGTGGTCCATCTAGTGCAGGTCTCTTACTGTATCTACCTTTGGAGCTTTCAGCTTCACTTGTGCCTTCTCCTTAGTAATGGCAACTACACTCATTTTTGCCCCCTCACACTCTCAAATTGCTGGCATTCTGCTAGTGACTTCCACAGTGAAGACTGATACAAAATTCTTATTAGGTTCATTGTCATTTCTTTGCCCTCACTGCTACCTCTCCAGCATCATTTTCCACTATTGTCTTTCTTTTTCTCTTTATGTATCTGAAAAAACTTCTGGTATCCTTTTTACCGTTACTGGCTAGCTTACCTATATATTTCATCGCCCCTCTCCTTATCAGGTTTTTAGTTGTCTTCATTTGGTTTTTAAAAGCTTCTCAATCCTCTAATTTCCTCTGATTTTTGCTATATTATTTTCCCTCTCTTTTGCTTTTATGCTGTCTTTGTCCAGGCCATTATTGAACCTCTGCTGGGTCTATTTTAGCCGGGGTCCTAATGTCATGCTGTGCGCTGAGAGCTGACTGAATCCAGGTGCAGAGGACTGACAGACTCCCTTGTAGAATTGGAAACAAGAGTTTATTCATAGGAATTCCAACAGAATATTGTAGGCCTGATTGATTGGCACCACAAGGCAAATCATTCTCAAAACACAAGAACCCCGCCATTAGCACTAATCAGGAGTCCACTTTAAATAATCAGAGTATGCGGAAAACCCATGTCAGTCAAAATAAACTTGACAGGATTGAACAGAAAGCACAAGAGCTTAACAACTGTAGACTAGACAACAATTATCAAATACAGATGCACAGGCCCACTAGGTTCATGACACCTATTCTTGCCCTGACTTTCACATGGCATTGGAAGTAATCAAGAGATTACTACCTTGGGTTCTACTCTTTAGCTACTTCCCTATCTTCCTCTACTGACTACGCAGAACCTCTTCTCTATTTCCTATATCGACTGCAGAGGACCTCTTCCCCATGTCTACCTATGTCATTGGTGCCAATGTGCACCCTGCCCCTTGAGAATTTTCTGCAGCTGTCCCAAGGCATCTCAGACCCTAGCACCTGGGAGGCAACACACCATCCTGGCTTCTCTTTTGCAGCCATAGAATCTCCCATCTGTCCTCCTAACTATCAAGTCTTCTATCACTATTGCTCTGCCTAATTTTACTCTCCCATGCTGAACCTCAGAGAGCCTCTGGGTGCAACCATTTCAGTAAAAGTTTCACCTATGGAGGCAATATTTCATTGTCTTCCAGGCCTGGAATGCTGCCTCAGTGGAAGTGGTCACCATGCAAGGTGCATTTAAAATCAAAGTCGACTCTATTATCATACATAAAAATGCATTTTTAAAAAGATGGAATGAAAAACTTCCTTGCAACAACATCACAGGCACATATAATATCATAAAAGCAGCATTCGCAAGAAAAAAATGAAAAAATTAGATGTAAATTACACACAGTTGTTACAAGGAAGAACACAATTATAAAGAAAAACAAGTCGATTTTAGTGTCAGGTAGTCGCAGTGTTGCTAAACTGTAGAGCTTAGGATTTTCCTGGTTGTTTCAAGAGCTGAGTGGTATATGTTCCTGACTAAGACGCTAACAATCCCCCTCCCCCCACCGGCATAAAAAAGCATCGGCACCACCACCGAGCACTCAAGTGCGATCAAAACAATAGCAAAGACACAGACTTGCAGTTACCCCAAAGACTTGGTGTTTCACCCGGTGTACGACATACCACAGGCTCTCTTTCTCCCTAATAAGGGAGAAAAAAGTGTCTCCACTTTCATAGCGAGCGGGGAGACATAACAAACAACTCGCTGGTTTACGATGTTAAAAGTCTGTTACGTCGCCCTTTTTGAGCTCTGTGCCTGAAGATCCTAGGTCTCCAGGCCCACAGTCACAGACATCCTGACTCCCTCGATGACACACGGGTCTCCTGTCATGACACCGACCCTCGATCCGCCCGTCTCCAGAGTCCCGAGATCCCAGACTTCCGAATTCGAGCCGGACTCTTAGGCCAGACTTTAGCGTGCCGAACAACGGCCAGTTATAGAACCCCAAGAGCAGGTACCATTCCCGCAAAGAACTGCAGTCAGCGTGTAACTCCTGGTCAGGGTCTTCATAATAACCCTGAAAGGGAAAAACAGAGAAATTAAAGATGGAAATAGAGCTGTTTCCGAAGATGCAAGCAAAGGAGTCTCCATTGGATGCCATTGACCCCCCCCCCCCTCAAGCTCTACCTTCTGTGAGGGTCTCTGATGATGGGTGCTGTCCTGTTCAATCAGTGCCTCCTATGGTTGTTGCCAGTAGTGGGGAGGGTTGTGTCCGTGATATATTGGGTGGAGTTCTCCGCTCTCTGCACTTGATTACATTCCTGCATATTTGAATTGCCGTACTAAGTGATAATTCAACCAGTCATGATAATAACTGTAGTGTTCATGGGTTCATAGTCCATTCAAAAATCTGGTGGTGGAGGAGAAGAAACTGTTCCTAAGACATTGAGTGTACGTCATCAGGCTCCTTGAAGGTGGCAATATGTAGACGCATGTTCTGGATAATGGGGTGTCCTTAATAATGGATGCTGCTCTTTTGAGCCATCATCTTTTGTAGATTTCCTCAATGGTGGGGATGACAGTACCCATGATGGAGCTAGATGAGTTTGCAACCCTCTGCAGCCCTTTAGCGATCCTGTACCCTCCATCCTAGACAGTGATGAAACTAGTTAGAATGCTCTCCATGGTGCACCTGTAGAAATTTGCTAGAGTCTTTGTTGACACACCAAATCTCCTCAAACTCCCAATGAAATATGACTGCCTTCTTTGTAATTGCATCGATATGTTGGGCCCACAATAGACCTTCAAAGGTTTTACCACCCAGGAATTTGAAACGATTCACTCTTTCCACTGTTAATATCAGTTATGAAGATGGTTGAATAAGTAGAAGAAATTGAGTGCAGACTTCAGTAAGGGGAAATTGGGAGAACATACATTGGTCTGCATTGAAGAGTTAGCAGTGGAAAAGGTTTCATGGTCCTGAGCATCAACATCTTAGTGCTGGTCAATCTCCCGGGTCCAAAACATCGATGTAATCACAAAACAAGCTCGCAAGCAAGCAAGTTTATTTCTATAGCGCCTTTTCAAACACTAGCCAGTTCATAGTGCTTTACATAGAACAAGATAGGAAATTCAAACATCAAATTTAAGACAATATATAAGAGTAAAATCATACAAAAATAGATATGCTAAATAGAAATTACAGTGCAGGAAGTTCGAATTGAAAGATACAGCGAAAAGAAAAGTTTTAAGCCTCAATTTTAAAAAAGCAGTAAGTTGGGGCAGACTTCAGACCCTTTGGAAGTTTATTCCAGATATGTGGAGCATAGTAACTAAAAGCTGTTTCACCATGTTTAGTTTTGACTGGGGATGGAGAGCAGAACTGCCGAGATGCCCTGATAGCTTGGGAAGATTCATAATGCAGCAAAAGTTTGGCCCTGGATTATTCAGTGCTTTATAAACCAGTAGTAATACTTTAAAATAATCTTCTGATTGTCAGGAAGCCAGTGTGGCCATCGGAGAACTGGAGTGATATGTTTTACTTTTTTGGTCTTAGGGAGGACTCCAGCAGCAGCAGTGAGGACAAGAAAGCACACCAGCAGATTTAGGAGTTTGAGGAGATTTGATATTTCCTCAAAGATGCCTGCGAGTTTCTGTCGATGTACAGTGCAGGCATTATGGCTGGTTACATCACAGCCTGGTGTGGAGGCTCCAGTGCACAGAATCACAAGAGGCTGCAGAGGGCTGTAGGCTCAGCCAGCTCCATCACTCCCCACCATCGAGGACAGCTTCAAGAACTGATGCCTCAAGAAGGTGGCATCTGTTATGAAGGACCCTCACAATCCAGGGCCCCCTTCTCATTACTACCACCAGGGAGGAAATGCAGGAGCCTGAAGACCCACATTCAATGATTTAGGAATAGTTTCTTCCCTTCCATTATTCCAGGTGTCTGAGCAGCCCTTGGACCATGACAAATGTCTTGTTTTCCCTTTAGTTTTCACTATTTATTTATTTTATAATTTACATGTTTTTATGTACTTGCTGCCCCAGAGCAACACATTTTCACATTATCTAAGTCAGTGATAATAAACCTGATTCTGAAATTTCTGCTGGGATCCATAATGAGCCAGCCCATCAGGAATGATTAGAAAGTTAAACCAATAGAAACCTGAACTTTTCCCCAAAGAGCTGTACTTGCTGGGGACCAATGGCAAACATGAGAAATGAAGAGGTACTAGATTAAGACACATGATAGGAACTATCAACGTCTGTTGTCAAACATAAGGACAAGTGAAGTTTAAGAGGCAGATATATATTTCCATGAGTACCAAAAAGGCAAAGAAATGATAATGTAATGATGAATGAAGTGAGAAAGGTTTCAGCAGATTAAAAAAATTTGTGGCTGTGGCAATAGTGATGAAATTTTCAGTTTAACAGATGTCACCAAAAAGTGAGCCATTTGGGCTTTTCTACTGAACATGGTAGATTACCTGGCGCAAAGGGATTGGCAGAGGCTCAAATCCTGTAGGGAAGAATTAGAGAACCCTGGTGAAAGATCTCACCAGAAATGTCGAATGTTTATTCCCTTGCATAGATATTGCCTGCATGGCTGAGTTCCTCCAACATTTTGTGTGTGTTGTTCTGAGTTTCCAGTATCTGCAGAATCTGTTGTGTTCACGAGAGGAAAGAACTAGCCGGGTTATGTGTTATCTATCAAAGCTGAGTTTTTGTTTCATTTAAAGAATTTTCTCACAGTGAAGTTTCTTAGAAAACATATGTACAGTATAAAAGTCCTTAACCATCACACTGGAATTAATGGCTTTGACTCATCAACACAAACAACAATGTTAATTTACCACTGGTCTTATTTCCATAGAAACTCACTAATTAAAAGCACGTTCATGAGACTTTCTTCATTGCCCCCTTCTTAAAATAAACATTTGGCCACGTCAACCCTGTGTTTACTCAAATAAATTAAGCAAAACATCGTCTGAATATTGTTAATGCCATCATCCTTGTTCCTTGGTGAGCCACCTCTTTAAGGTAGTTTTGTCTTCATCATTTTTAGTCACAATGAATTTAGCTGATTGGAGAACACATGGTGTAAAAGCTAAATTGATGCTGGTGATTCAGGACAAAGATTTTCCCGTCCTCTTGGCTGTCCGCAAACTCAAAAGCAAACCCTTGCTCCTCTTGAGATGGGAAGGGAACATAAGTGGGTGAGGAAAAAGGTGTCACTTAAAACAAATGTGACTATCACAAAGAGCTTGTCTTTTTCAGGTATTTCCGCTGTGACCGTATACTGGAATGGAATGCTGGCGTACTTCATTACAGTGACGCAGTGCAGAAGGTTCACCCTCTTACTCTTATGGATTATGATGGAAAGTCAGCCATAAAACGGAATGTCGAGGGGATAAACTACATTGGCAAAGGCACTTACACAGACTGTGCTATACGGAACGGAACGGAAGAGATCCTTTCGGGGTAAGAGAACATCAGGAACTGAGCTACCAATAACAGAAGATAGCTAAGATGATGTAAAAGTACCTGTGTAAGCTCCACATGGATTCAATGACAGAACGACGATTTCATCAAAGTTCAAAGTATATTTATTATGGAAGTATGTCACTATATATGACACTGAGGTTTATGTTCTTGCAGGCATTCACTGTAGAACAGAGAATCACAATATAATCTATGAAAAAATACACACATGCTAATCAACCAATGTGCAAGACAAAATGGGCAAATAAAAAAAATAAGTAAATAAGTAATATTGAGAACATGAGTTGTAGAGTCCTTGAAAGTGAGTCTGTAGGTTGTGGAATCAGTTCAGGGTTCATTTCCAGCAGTGACATTGCATTAGAACCAGACCATTTGAGGCGAGTTGCAATCATGCCATGGCACCAGAGAATCGTGCCATTGACATTGAGAAATAATGACTTGTGTCGGGATCCAGGTCACAGTGGTTCTCGTAGCCAATCAGTGTCAGCAGTTATTATTTTGCTCATTTGCACTGGGAGGCATGTACCATGTACACAGGGGACCTTTCCTCAAGCATATTTAATTACAATGGAAAATGGCTGATTTTTCAGATGGCTATCAAGCAATCTTTCCATGCATCAGTGCAGCCATAATCCGTTCCATATGTTTGGCCATCATATTCTGTTCCTATCTATAACTTTAAAATTCCCAGTCTCTGTTCTACCACAGACCTCCTAGTTGGTCTACTGACACAAACATGGTGAAACTTGGAAATTTATTAGACAAAGTGATAACTATGA
This sequence comes from Hypanus sabinus, assembly GCF_030144855.1. Classification (NCBI taxonomy): domain Eukaryota; kingdom Metazoa; phylum Chordata; class Chondrichthyes; order Myliobatiformes; family Dasyatidae; genus Hypanus; species Hypanus sabinus. The sequence continues at coordinate 67,062,383 of NC_082709.1, forward strand.
CCGATTGCCACTTAGCCCTCAAGTTCATTACTATAATTATATTTAAGTATTATAGATTCTTAAAGAACTGACTCATACCTCAATCTTGATTTTATTTTCTTTAAATGAAAATAGGTTCAGTTTACTCAGTATATCTAATACTTGGGCACTTTGGATCCCAGATTAAATTTTGCCATCAGTTTTCCCAATTGGCATTGCTCCTTTGCAGCTAAGCCTCACGGAATGATAATAATAATCATCATCATAATCATTGTACATATGGCATTACCAAAAAAGTTATGATTTGATGGAATAGCATATAGTAGCTTTGTCAAATTCCCTTGGCATGGCTTCCAACATGGAATCATTTAAGTCAATGGTTCTAATGATCCTCTAATATTTAAACATCCTTGCACATTGTACTAGTGCATATTAGTTTGAATTGTAAAGAAAAAACACCGATGGATACTACTTCTACTTTTGCTCTTCAGTTGCTACCTCGAAGTTCCTGATGCTACTAAGCATCAGTCACATCAGCATGCCACAGATACACCTTCTCCTATTTGTGAAGCAATGATTACTAACCTTTTACTTCTCATAATCTTCATAATCAGACAGAAGTTACAAGAACATATATCAGCTTCCACCTCGCTGTTACAGGACTCTTGAATGAACCTCATCTGTATATATATGCAAGATGAACTCTTGATCTCTCAACTTGTCTTGCGCTGGCCCTTGTACCTTATTTGTCTGACTGTACTGCACTTTCTCCGTATCCGTAACATGATATTCCGTTGGGACCTCCAGCCCTGATGAGGGGCCTCAGCCCAAAATGTTGACTCTTCATTCCTCTCCATAGATGCTGCCTGACCTGTTGAGTTCCTCCAGCGTTTTGTGTGTGTTGCTCTGGATTCCATTATTGTTTTCCTTTTGTACTTGTGTGTGAAGAAAATATTGCTAGATGGCATGCACTGTCTCTTGGTATATTTGATAAAGAGAAACCTACATTTTCTTAGCTGATTCAAGTTTGTGAGGCATCCTGGAACCATAGATCAAAACCAGGTGTCTAACAACTGGACACACAGAAGATCCTGATTCTTTCTTTCCACTGTCATAGTGGAAGCATGTCCCTTGTGCCCCAATCCCTTCTCAGCAATCTCTTTCCAGCAGATGATTACAGTAAATTCTGCCAATGTCTCTGCTTTATATCAAGTTGAAGGCTTCTTCTTCTGTTTATATGTACTGACAGATAAAGGGATTGCATACCAGTAAGAGCTGTAGTGAATCAGGCTGCTCTGCACTTTCCCTCTAGGATGGAAATAAATAGATTCAGATTTCTTTTCCGCATGTACCATCAAAACATACAGTGAAATGAGTTGTTTGTGTTAACAACCAACAAACCAAGGAGGTGCTGGGGGCAGCCGTCAAATGTTGCCACACTTTCTGCTGCTGGCTGAGCATGCCCCCTCCACACACAATGAGACATCAAGCCCTTTTCCCTCCCTCTAATTCTCACACACACACACACTCCCCCCTAGGACAGGCCACCTCCGGGCCTCCAGTCCTTGGCCCCAGGTTCTCACCCTCGCAAAGAATGTAAACACATCCACACCTTTCTCTTTTCAGTGGATCTCATTTCCGAGAGACAAAGTTCATGATCGTAGTGACTGACGGGCATCCGATCGAAGGGTACAAAGAGCCGTGCGGAGGGCTGGAGAGCGCCGTGTTTGATGCGAAGCATCAGGGCATAAAGTTGTTTTCTGTTGCCATTACTCCAGATCACTTGGTACGTCTTTAGTCTCTCTACTTGCTGCGGGTTCTACTGACCCTATGCATTATGTAAGATGATAGCAATGCTCAAAAAGTGACAGCGAAAGTGAGACAATGAGGACTTTCAGATTTTGAAAGACAGGAGTTGTTAAGGTCATTGAGGATCTGAAGAGTTTGACTGTTTGGAAGTAACAAAAAGAGTGAGTTGCAGTGAGGGAGTCTTGGATTCAATGCAGCCAGAAAACATCCATTTATATTACACCATGGTGTTAACAGTTAGATTGTGCCAAAGAGACAGTCTGACCTTGACTATTCGTCTTCCCACCCTGTCTCCTGTAAAAATGCCATTCCCTCTTCTCAGTTCCTTTCTCTCTGCTGCAGCTGTTCCCAGGGCGAGGCTTTCCTTTCCAGGACGTCAGCGATGTCCCTTCCTGCACCATTGATGCTACTCTTCCCTGTATCGCCACATTTCCTAAACATCCAAGGTCACCACATCTTCCATAAAGGTGATAGAGTCCCTTTTGTCCTTACCTCCCACCCCATGAGCCTCAGCATCCAACACATCATTCTCTGAGACTTCTGCCATCTTCAACAAAATCCCACAACCCAATACATCTTTATCTCCCCCACTCTCCACTTTCCATGGGAATTTCTCCCTCCATGACTCCCTTGTCTATTCCCCCCCCCACGACTACTAATTTCCCCCCTGTAAGTGACAGAAATGCAACACCTGCCCATTCCCCTCCTCCCTTACCTCCATTCAGGGCCCCAAACAGTCCTTCCAGGTGAGGCAACACTTCATCTGCAAATCTTTTGGGGTTGTCTATTGTATCTGGTGCTCCTGGTGTGGTCTCCTGTATATTGTTGATACCCTATGTGAATTAGGGTTTGCTTTGTTGAGTACCTCAGCAGAGTTTTCTGGTGGCCCACCAAATTAATTCCTATCTCTATTCCCATCCTGACAAGTCAATCCACAGACTTCTCTTTTCCCACACTCTGAAGGTGGAGGAGCAGCATCTCATATTCTATATTGGTAGCCTCCATCCTGATGGCACGAACATCCCATTGATTTCTTCTTCCAGTGATTTTTTTTCTCACATCCTTCCCTCTTTTTCTATTCCCCTTTATGACCTCTTACCTCATCTCCTCACCTGCCTGACATCACCCTCTGGTGACCCTCCTTCCCTTTCTTCCATCATCTTCTCTTCTGTCCTATCAGATTCCTTCTTCTCTAACCCTTCACCTTTCCCACTAACCCGGCTTCACCTATCACCTTCTGGCTTGTCCTCCATCCCCTCTCCCCACCTTTTTATTGAGTCACCTTCCCCCTTCCTTTCCAGTTCTGATGAGGGGTCTTGGCCTGAAACGTAGACTGTTTGTTCATTTCCATAGATGCTGACTGACCTGCTGAGTTCCGCCAGCATTTTGTGTGGATTGCCCCTGGTTTCCAAGACCTGCAGAATCTCTTGCAGTTACCTGTCTGATCTATCTATCAGTCAGATTCAAATACTAGTATTTGAATCCTTTGTCCTTTCCTACAAAGGACAAAGACTGGAGAGCTTAGGCTATAGACCACAGACCACACTGACAGTCGAGCTTAGGCCAAAGAGGATAGACCACAGACCGCAGAGCCCAGGTCAGAGACCATAGACCACAGACCGTGGGGTTCCAGCAGCAGTGCGTTAGGTCTTGGCCTGGAGGTGCTGTTGCATTAGAGATTCAAATCCGTGGCTTGTGTCCTTTGAAATAAGGGCAGAAAATTCTGCAGTATCGAATAGGTCAGGCAGCAGGTGTGCAAAGTTGAAGATGAAGATCTGAAAATCTGAAGTTGAAGATTTTTTGTCAGAACTGCGAAAGAGAGATAACAAGTTAGTTTTATCTTATCGGGTAGGGAAGAAGGAGATATCTCTGATCAGGTGAACACAGGAGTGTTGTGAGGAAAGGCGTTACATTTTCTTCTTTACTGATTAATGAGGGCAGATAGAGAAAGAGGAAACAAAAGGGAAGGAGAAAGCTGTGAAGTGCAGGTCAGAGCTGTAGGAAATGCCCAGCACATCAGGTCATGTCAGTGAACATCGCAGATAAATAATCCACACACAAAAAGTAAGGGCCATTTGACCGATCTTGGGGGCCTATGTTCAAGCTTTTCCTGCTTTGAAACACAGACAAAATAGTAAAAACCATTGAAGAATAAAGAAACCCAAAGAAACGAGAAACAGTGATTTAAAGGTCTTAGAATGTATGCTTTTAAATGTTTCCTCTTGAGTTTCAGTCTAAAGTTTGTAAATTAATTGTCACTTCAGGAATCACGGTTAAATTTGATTGCCAGTCTTCCAGAATTTCGCAATAACTACACAGCAACCAGCAGAGACCCAGAGCTGGTAGAAAACACTATCAATGGTATTATTAAAATAATTGTAAGTATCCATGAAAATGTCTTGTAAAATATGTTTTTCATCATCAATTGATCAAGTGTGGAGATTGTTATGAGAAATATTCGGATGGCAGATCCTCTCCAATCTGCTTCCAATGAGAATGATAAAAAAAAATCAGAATTTGAGTCAAGCAGAAAGAATAGTCATCATCGGATACACCTCTTTTTCCCTTAAGGTGAAAAGTGTACCAAGTGAATTGATAATACTGTCTAAACACACTTGCCTGTCCATAACTGTTAACCTGATAGCACTATCCATCTACTTTAGAGTGCAATGCTTTAAAAAGTGTTGAGTAGCACCCATTATTATTGTGAGGGTCATTTCATGCCTTCATGAATGTATCATGAAAGAAGCAGATGCTGCCCATTCACTCCTATACCCAACATTGAACAATATCCATTATTGAGTCCTCACTCTCCTTTATTCTCGCTCTTCCCCGCACATCCTCATTCATAATGACAAAAAAACCTCGAAGTTCACTTAACCTGTATGTCACCTTTCCTAAGTTTGTCCTTTTTTGTCTAAAGACAAATATAAAAAGCCATCTAATGGAGTTGCTGGTTTCATGATTGCATTGAGACTGCTGGAAGGCAAGCCAGTGTTAGACTTCAGTGGGCAGAAAACATGCAAAAGATATTTGATCAGCTTGAATTCATGATTCTACTGATATTCAATTTCACTCCCCTCCCTCCCATCAAATTGTAATCTATATTTGCTTATTTTGCAAACAGTGTTAACCTTTTCTCTTTCTCCCTTGCAGAAAGCTGAAGTGGAGAAAGTGGTATGATCCATCATGATATCTTTGCTTTGAACTTATTTATGTGGATTTATTAGCTTTCAACTGTGTGAGTAACACTTGCTCTTCATTTTCTTCTCTTTTCTCTTCTGATTTGCAGTGTTGCTCTTTTGAATGTCAGGTAAGTCACTCTTCAGAGTTGCCTCTGTATATACCAAAAGTTTATTTCCTCAGAGGAGCCTTTGCACAATGAAACATGTTATTTCTGTCCAACAGGCTCCGTCTGGAGTTAAAGGAGAAATTGGTGAGCCCGGAGATCCGGTTAGTATCATGGATTTGGTGATCTGCACCTGGGGCAGAGGGCTGTGTGGCTGTTTGTGACAGCCACAGTATTGGTAATATCATTCTTTTTCCATGGATGACAGGATTATGCCAGGTTTCCCAGGTATTTATGGAAGCTTTCCAGGAACCACTGGGCAGAGTACAGGAATCACAGACTGTGATATCTGCTCCAATGAATAAATCCCCACTTGTTTATATTTGGGCTTTCCTGATGTCACAAGATTCTGAAAGACACCAATCAGCTGTGCTGAGAATATTTTACTTAATTTTGTTTGTGAATTTTCTAAATAAGTTACTTCAAAGTTAATAAAACATCATAAATCCACCCTTCTTTACTACTAAGGAGCCCCTAGACCTCAGAATGATATCACAAAACGCTTCTGTTCTTGTAAGCTAGAGCCAATTCCAAACAAATCTTGCTGCAATGCAGGCCTTCCTACCTTTCATGAACTTACAAGGATTTATGTGGCTGCTCAATTACTGAAATATATTTGAATCATTTGAAACGTGCAATCAGTATTACAGAATTCACCTAATGCATCTAAAGGCTAATGGTACTTCCTTGTTTTCCAAAAGGGTTCCGAAGGACGCCGGGGCCCCCATGGCCCTGTAGGACCACCTGGCGATCAGGTAATCAGAAGCTTTTTCCTCTTGCATCCCCTGAGCTTTGCCTGTAAATGCAGCAGATGCTGGAGAGAATGGCCGCACGTCACACGAAGCCTATTAGGTCCTGAAACAATTCATCATTCCCAGTTGTTCCCCTCCGGGCATTTAACCTTCCAGTTCAGTGCGTACCAGTCTGATATCAATGTAAGCTGCACAACGCTCATATTTAATCGTGCACTGGTATCTCTCCATGATAGATGTGTCTACCTATCAACTTCAAGTCAGTACTGATAATACATATCCCATCCAGGAGATAAAAAACTCTCCCACGCAGCATGAAATGCATCCAGTTTGTGCAATCACCAATGACCTGCCCCGGACAGTACTGCTTGAATTTATTCTCCCATGTTTTGACACCTTGTCTTCTTTATTTCAGGGCAGTCCTGGTGAGAGAGGACCGGCAGGGCACCCGGGTATGAAGGTATCTATCTGCATTCAACTATGGGAAACATTTAACCTCATCTTCAAGGCACAATGCCTGAATCCTCCTTGTGCTAACAGTCTCTTCTTTCTTTTGACAACAGGGTGACAAAGGAGAACGTGGTGGTAAGGTAAGGATGCCAGTGCATTTCCAGACCAAGTTTCCATTCATTGTTTTTCTAGTGTGTAGTATGTGGGTGGGTGGGTGAGATCGAGGCTCGTTTTTCTGTTAGTGGTTAGTTGCTTGCTGCGTTCTGTTTTGTTGTGTTCTGCATTGTTCTACTGAACTTTGCAGGATGCTGAAATGTGTGTCAACACTTGCGGGGCTGAAGTCTGGTATATTGCATCCTTGGATCTTTGGTCTTGAAATAAAACAATGCGTTTTGATGTACATCTGATCAATAAAATGAATCCAAATCTGAATCTAATTTAGAACATTATTTCCATGAATTAATTAATCCAGACGCCTGCACATGGTGATTACAAAATATAAAACACAAGATTGTTCTCTTTCTAGTGAAAAGACTTAAGGGGAAATGTACCAAAGACCCCAAAAACTATTAGGTAGCTTGACAGGAAGATCAAAAACCAGGTGAGCCTAGGTTTAAGTCGGGTAACTAGTGAATCAACGGGGTGATAAGTTGATTATAATTTAAACAATGAAGTATTGTGAATCAATTGGATCTGGAAATGAAGTATCTTCCTGGGCAGTGAAGAGTCAGAGGAGATTCTGTGATTTTTGGTATCATATTATCCTATATTTTATAAAACTCTTTGTTAAGCAGTGTCCAGGCCTTGGGCCTCACTGTGCCAGGCAAGTCAATGCTCCCACCTACACAAATACAGACCCCTCTAGGTCTTCAGGATTACTTGCTCCTCATTAAACTCTGTTGAAAGCATAGCTGGCTCAACAACAGTGGGTGACAGAAGAGCTATAAGAAGCTCTCAACTGAACCAAAGTGGAACAGAGGAGGTTTGAGGTCTGTGACTACCTGTTCATTCCACTCTGAATCTTGAAGCCCAAATGACAGGCAGCTGTGAGGGTGAAACAAGGATGGTTCTTGCCGAATGTGAAGCATAGATTAAGTTAAAATAAAATTGGCTTTACTTGTTGCGTGTACATCAAAACATGCAGTGGAATGTGTCGTTTCGTGAAGGCAGCCTACCCAGCCTCTGGATTGTGCTGGGGGCAGCCTGCCAGCGTTGTCGTGCTTCCACCGCTGGCATAGCAAGCCCACAACTCACTAACCCCAACCACACGTCCTTGGAATGTGGGAGGAAACAAGAGCCCCTGGAGTAAGCCCATCCAGTCACAGGGAGAACATATGAGCTCCTTACAGACAACAACAGGAGTCCAATCACTATCAGTGAGCGCTGCAGCTGTAGAGAGCCCCTCAGCTGAAGTTAACACATAATCTTTCCCTGCCCCTAACAAGCACTCGGACAGCAATGGAAGTATCTGCAAAGCAGTCATGGTGGATCAAAGGGAAGGGGTGGAAAGTGGTAGAGAGGAAGAATCTACAACAGATAGGCCAATGGACAATGTCTCACCACTCACATCACTTTGGGGGCCCCTGGTTTGCTGGTTTGCGATTGATTGTAGTGGAGAAGAGAAGTAGGAGTAGTTAAGGAGTGTGGGTGAAGTGGTATTGGTTGAGGGGCGACTAGCGAGGGATCCAATATCAATAGGAGACAGGGATCTACTAACACCGCGTTGGGATCAGTTAACACCAAGGGAGGAGAATCCAGTATATCCCAGAGAAAGGAATCTACCAGCACCATGTCAGCAAGGGAAGGGATCCAGCATCAGCGGGAAAGAATCTACTGCAACCATGTTAGTAACAAAAGAGCATGTGATCTGGTGTTACCTCAGCTCAGTGGGAGAGAAAGCACTCCTACTCTCCATATTCAGTCAAAATCCATCTTGGGGACAACTTGAAGATGCCGAAGCAGTAGACAAGTGTGCACTTTGCTAAATCTGAGTCTTTTATTCTCCAGGGTGACAGAGGATACAAAGGAGCTAAGGTACGAGCAGTTTTGACTCTTTTCAGTTCTTTAGGGAGATTTTTTTTTGGCAAATTATAAAATCGCATGTATGCTCTCTCTTGTGCTAATGCTGTTCTTTTTGATTGTTTTAGGGAGCAAAGGGGTTCCCTGGAAAAGATGGGCTAGATGGTGAGAAGGTAAGTGAGATGGTGTAGAATGGAATTAAGTAATATTTTGGAAATCTTGTTCAGAGTTAGGTAGATAGAGTGAAATAAAATCCAAGGATCTTATGTAACATAATGTTTTCTCCATTATTTTAATGGGAAAGGTATTAATATAAACACTTTAAAATGTTGTATAATATTTATCTATTTTATGGTAATATAAATATAATGTATTTGATGTGTTTGAAGTACTTTTATGAGATACTTAGTGCTTTTAGACTCCTGACACAGTAGGTATTTTAACAGAGGGCTATACTTAATGTTTGACATCATCTTGAACAGCAGTTAATGAACCTATACAAACAGAATTAGGCAAGAGCACACAAGAGACTGTAGACAGTTGAAAGTTGGGGTTAAACTGCTGAAGGATCAAGCAGCAGTTGTGGAGCAAAGGGTTAGTCGACATTTTGGGTGGAGATCCCTTTGTCTCATGGGATTAAGCAGAGTTTTTCACTGCTGTTATGCATGTTCAGGTAGGAACATTCAGGGTTAGTTATATCCAGTTGTACCAGTGCAGTTGCACTGTTAACGAACATAGTCTATCTAATTAGTTCCCAGATAATTGTTTGGCATTAAGTTCAAGTTTAGTTGACATTCAGCCATACATGTCTATACAGCCAAATGAAATGACATTCTGCTGGGGCACGAGGTATAAAACACGGCACCAGCAATCAGACCCAGCACATGTAGTTACCTTGGCACATACATTCAGAAAATATAATATTAGTCCAATTCCCTGAGGAAGAGCCAGAAAATTGATGGCGCATGGATTGGAGTGAAGCAAGTGTATCACTGGGAGTTATAAACATGGGCTCAGTTGGAAAGCTGGATTTATACCCAAACCATTGTGATCACTGTTTCCCATTGAATGGGTTGGATTAAAATTGCTGTTGTTAGTAAAACCCCATGACCCAGTCTCTGCTGAGTTTTCTCTGCATGGATTACAGAGTGATCTGGGTAAATTGGGCCACTCAGTGCCTTTGAATGAGAAGGTGGAATCTGTGCCTGGTTCCAGGAGCAGAGCTGGTGCTGTAAGTCGATTCACTAAGCGCCACACTACCGTGCTGTCCTGAAAACGGATTTCCATCCCTTCACCAGCACCAAGTCTAAATCCCAGAACTCTGTACCCAACAATACTCAATAACCTGAGCTAGAATCCAGAAAAGGATACTGCTCTTCTTAACTCTCCCTGAGGCAAACCACCCACTCCCACCACCATCTTCTTGGGCCACGGAGGGACGGGCAATAGAAAAACTACCCTACATTTTCCTGCAAGGCCCAAAATGTATTAAATAAAGAAGGTATAATATTTTATACACAAAATTCTGGAGGAACTCAGCAGGTCAGGCAGCATTAATGGAGAAGAATAAAGAGTCACATTTGATGAAGTCCCGATGGAAGGTCTTGGTCAGGAGCATTGGCTCGTCATTCCTCTCCGCAGATGCTGTCTGACTCGCTGAGGTCCTCCAGCATTTCTGTGTGTTCGTGTGGATTTCCAGCATCTGCAGAATCTCTTGTGTTTACAAGGATTTACACCTTTCTGACCCTGTCCTCTTTCCTCAGGGTGAAGCTGGTTTCACTGGTCTTCCAGGCTGTGTTGGATCTTCCGGACCTACCGTAAGTGTGTTGCCCGACACGGCGATCTCACTAATTAGATCATTTCAAGTAGGCATATAACCAGCGATTTAACTTCCACATATTAAGCTGCAGCAGCTGATTAAGCTGAAAGCAAAACCTCTTCTTGCGACGATGATGAAACTGTAAAGATTTTTTTACTGCAAAGAGCTTATGGAAGTGCTCTGGAAAAGCTGTGTTTACCCGCAATGAACTGTGCATTGGAATTTGTTTCTAAATAAGGTGGTAAAAGTGGTTGTCTGAGCTGTCATGAGCAGCACAGAAACAAACCCTTCAGCTTTCAGACTACCAACCTCCCATTTACCCTAACCCCATTTTATTCTCCCTACGTTCCCATCCCTACCCGGACCCCTCCGTATCCCCTCTCTCCGATTTCCACCACTCACCTACACACTAGCTACCTAAAGATGCTTTTTTTGTCACACTTATGTGGGGACATAGAGTGAAATGCATCCTTTGTACAAGTGTCACCTCGCTTCTGGTGCCAATTACAATGCTCACTACTTAATAATCCTAACTTATGGGAAGAAACTGGAGCACCCAGAGAAAGCCCGCCCAGTTATGGGGAGAACATACAAACTCCTTACAGACAGATAATCGCAGTATATATATATATTACTTAAAACTTCCTACAGCTGTAAGCAGTAGTTATAGTTGCCAATTATCTAACGACCAGCACATCCATGTGGTACGAAAGGAAATCAAGGTAAAACAATCACAAGAAACCGAATATCATAGGCAGAACATGCAAACTCCACACAGACAGTGGGTGCATGGAATGCATTGCCGGTGGTGGTGGTGGAAGCAGATACAATAGAGTCTTTTAAGAGCCTCTTAGATAGGTACATGGAGATAAGAAAAATAGAGAGCTATGAACTAGGGTAATTCTAGGCAGTTTCTAGAGTAGGTTACATGGTCAGCACAACATTGTGGGCCGAAGGGCCTGTAATGTGCTGTAGATTACTATGTTCTATGTTCTAAGACAACTCCGGAGGTCTGGATGCAATTCTGGTCTTTGGCTCTGTGAGGCAGTGGCTCGACTAACTGCACCACTGTGCTGCCCAATATAATCAGCCACTCCCTGTAGCAAGCCGCCCCATCAATGATGCTGATACCAATCCCATCTTCTCAAGGTGATTTGCTTTACCAGCAATGCCCACACTCTGAGCAGGAATTTCAACAGGTCTGTCCATTCAGAGTGGAGAGTAAAGAAAACCTAGCTTGCCAAGTGTGGGGTGGCCTGGCTGTATGGGGTGGCCTAGCAGTGTGGGGTTCAAGGCTGAAGCTCTCCTATTGGCTGTAGAGCTGACACTTGCTTTTTGGCTTCATAAAAATGTGTCAGCTCTTAAATTATCCCCAGACGTGGTAAGAGTTGTACAACAATTTAGCTAATTACATAGACCAAATTTTGTCTTCTCCTATGAGTCTGTTCATTAATAAAACCTTCCTCAGGTTTCAGCCTGCCTTTCAGCTCTGTCTCCAAACAGAGACACTGTCCAAGACCAATGCAGCTCTCGTGGTGCTGCTCAGTACCATCACAGTGGAGAGGTGACCACTCAAGTTACTCGGCAAATCTCCAAGGGGGTTTGCCTGCGTTTGGTGGAAAATTGATTAGGTTTGGCCTTGTCTATTGCCACAGGCCCCTCTTCCCTGCAGAGCCCCCTCGCGTGGGGTCCTACGTCTGTAGATTGCTGCACACAGCAAATGCAGGATATTCACTGTAGATTCTTGAACCTCAACTGTTAGTCATCCTCAGCTTGGACACGAAAGATTTTGCAGCTCAGAGATCACCCATATTATCACCAAAAAACACATGGGTATTTAGTGGAAAGGGTAAGCACTCACTGTGATCTCTTATCTTTCCCTGATATCCCTAAGATGAAAAGAACAACCTTCAGCGTATTGTTCTGAGTAACCCAAAGAGAAAAGTCATGGCAATGTGAAGTTTTTGTGTGTATATTTTAATTTGCTTTCATTTATTAATTTAAAAAATTATCAGAAATACAGAGGAAGTACTTGACCAAACAACAAGGATCATCCATGAGGGGAATAGGTGATCTGTTCATCTTCTCATTGACTGGAATGTAGTGTACCATATGGATGGACATGTCAATAGATTAATAGTAAGATGGAGGGGCGAGATACCCGGAAGCAGAAGCTAGCAAGTAAGGCTTCTGGGCATATATCTCACCAGAGTCAGCAACTTAATATGTGGTGGTTAACTTCAGGGGCATGGTTATAATGCTCCCCATTTCATGTTTCACATACATTGCGTCAAAACACCTGGCCATCTTAAGAATATGGACATGAAACTTCTCTACTTTCCGTCATTTAATAGCAAGTGAAGGGTTGAGTACAAACCATGTGTTTCTTCCCTCTTTTTGTAGGGTACTCCTGGAGAGCAAGGCCTCAAAGGAGATCCAGGTCCATATGGAAAAAAAGGACAAAAGGTAGGACTACATCCAGATGGTACCCAGTTTTTGCAGTAAACGAGGAGTGCTTGTCAATCAGACTTCAACTAAAGCCATAGCTGCCTAACCCTCAATTGAACCCTATTATAGGCCTATTCAATGTTCTGTCATTTGGTGCCCAACTGAAGAAAAGAAATGGAAACATTGTGAATATTAATAGCTTCTGGCCACAGGTCTGTTATCAATCTTAAATCTTTGTTGGCTGCATGAACCAAGACCCACGACTCAATGTGCTTCTGGAATGTGTGGCACCCAGTGCTAGGCTTGATGGGTTGAATTAGGTCCTTTTTATTTAGTGTCCATTTACACCCTTCGTCTTTGACACTGACCTCCCTGGGCCAGGTTTACAATCTAGCTACAGAGCCTCTGGAAAATGCCCCTCAACATCTGAAAGGGTAAATAATACACCAGTGGCGACCAAGTCCACCCAAGGATCTCATTATCTGCTCCCCCCTGTGACATACGAGGGGTGATTGATAGGTTTGTGGCCTAACGTAGAAAGAGTCAGTTTTAGAAAACCTAGCACATTTAATTTTCAACACAGTCCCCTCCTACATTTACACACTTAGTCCAGCGGTCGTGGAGCATACGGATCCCTTCTTTGTAGAAGTGGTCACAGCAGGGGTGATTGATGAGTTTGTGGCCTAAGGTAGAAGGAGATGAGTTATACAGCTCTCATTACGTGAACAGGCAGTTCAACACTTTGAATGATAATGCAGAAAGTTTGAAGTTAATATCTCATCTCCTTATACTTTAGGCCACAAACTTATCAATCACTCCATGCTGTGGACCATTTCTGGCGGTCTAAGATGCCGACTTCTACAAGGAAGTGATCCGTATGCTCCATGACTGCTGGACTCAGTGTGTAAATGTAGAAAAAATAAATGTGCTAGGTTTTCTAAAATTGACTCCTTCTACCTTAGGCCATGAGCTTATCAATTACCCCTCATATCTCAGAAATTGGTATGTGTTTAGCACAGGGACAGAAGGCCCAGGCCAACTTGGGCATTATTAGCATCTAGTCGCCCTTCAACCATTTGATTATCCCTGAGCCAACCAGGCATCCGAACCAACTGGTTATAATGGCCCAACACACAAAAGGTGCTGGAGGAACTCAGCTGGACAGGCAGCATCTATGAAGAGTAAAAACAGTCAACATTTTGGGCCTAGACCTTTCATTAGGACTGGGAGAGAAGAGGGAAATAGCCAGAAGATGGGGGTGGGGAGGGGAAGGAGTATTAGCTGGCAGGTGATAGGTGAAACCAGGTGAGGGGAAGGGGCATGAAGCAAGAAGCTGGGAGGTCCTGGACACTCCAAATTAAGTAATTATCTTTGTATCGATAAGCTGCCCTTGAGGTGAACGAAAGTCATTGTTGCACTGACTGTACTCTCTTAATATAAACAATTGTCTGCAGGCTAATTTGTTGTCTATCTGGTAATTGGTAATCCTGTTTCACAGAAGCAGCCATCAATTTTGCTTTACAGAAGGCACAGTACTTTTCTTCTCAGTACACCAATGCTACTCAGGAGATGATGTGGGAGTGAATTTCTAGGCAAATGCCTACTGTACTGCTGTGGGATGGAAATGAAGATTATACGACTGTTACCCATTTCTTATGGAGTGGGGGGGGGGGGGGGGGAGGTTAGGAACTCCCTGAGGGTTTCAGTTGTGGGTCTGACATAATTACATGCTATGTTGGCAAAATGGGGGTGGGGGGGTGGGGCTCGACTAATAGATTCCCGGATATGAAGGAAACCAAAGGATGTAGAAGACACTTGCTTCATTATCCCCTGTAGTAAACTTCCATTAAAACAAAAACTACATTCTAATCCTGATAAAATTGCACACCTAGGATTTATTGCAAATCAAGGAGCATAATTTTAATGTGACTGGAGGAACGTATAGGAGGATGTCAGAGGAAGGCTTTTACACGGAGAGTGGTGGGTGTATGGAGCATGCTGCCGGGGTGACGCTGGAGGCAGATACATTGGGGAGGTTTAAGAAACTCGAAGGTAGGCACATAGATGAAGGAGAAGTGGAGGGCTGCATGGGAGGGAAGGGTTCGATTTATCTTGGAGTAGGGTAAAGCTTTGGCAAAACATTGTAGGCTGAACATTGTTCTATGTAGGTACCATATGGGGCAGTGGAGGCAAATGGATCTGGGGTGGGTGATACACCATGATCTTGGTGAGTGGTGGAGAAGGCTCAAAGGGCAGAATGAAAGTTCTGTTATGGAAAGGAAGTGAAGAGCACCTGTTGGTTGTGGTAAAGGCTCCGTGGCATGGGGCCAGGACCACAATAGATGGACATTCCACTACTAGACCTTGTAGTCCTTCTTCGTTGACATTGTTAACACCGTTTAAACCTTTGTGATGTCTCAACCGTTATGGTTGAGCTGATGAGATCAAAGTGAGTTTGGTATTCCCTGCTCCTGGTGGGAAATTTCCTCCATGTAGTAACTGAGTGTGGACAGGATTGGGAACAGAGAGAAGAGCAGACAAGGGGTTAATCTGCAGAGGCACTATGCCTGAGTAATAGCCCAGTTCATTCATTGACACAGAAGAGGGCTTTTGGGACCACAGAAAGGCCCATATAATGAGATCTGTGAGAAGTGCCAGAATGAAGCCATTTTTAAGTTTAAGCAACCTCAAACACTCCATAATTACCCTTGAACCTTCAGTCTCTGCACACGAAAGCAGTTGCTGATGCTGGTTAACTAACTAAGACATGGGAAGCTCTTCCTAATCCTAAACAAGTCTTGGCAGCTTTCCAAAAGCCAGAGAAAGTGAGAACATGACTATCTTCTCTCTTCTGCTATCTCTGAGGGCCACACTAACTTGACCTGCTTCAGAGAACATGATATCTTTAGAAAATAAAACTGAGTGAATCTTAAAGGTAATGTGATCAGAGGCTGGTTTTGGATGAGGCATCGGTCTATGTTACACATAACAGCGCTCAAGCTTTATAAAGTATCGTGGGAGTTGTTATTAAGAGGAGGTTTTCTAGTTTGTAAGGATAAGCCTAGATCCTTCCAGTGGGACCTAAAAAGACATACTTTGTTTTTCCAAATCTTACAAGACATCTGGGTCTTAAAAAAAGCATCAAGCACAATGGAAATTCCCTGAAGTTTAGTCAAACACAAGCCACCAGCCAAGAACTATAATTACACAGGACTGAAGCAGGTTTCACTGAATGCAGCAAAGGAAACTCTGCCTCTTGTGGGGTTAGGAACCAGCCAAGGGGCCCTGCTCACTTCTGTTGTCCTTCTCTCAAACACTTATCATTCCAACGTGAATATAAATTGCAGAGATTTAGTTTAAATCGTTGAGTCTGGCACATGACCTGAATTAAGTGACAGGACAGTATATAAAGTCGCAATTATCTTTGGCTCAAGTGAGAGATTTACTTCTACATTACAATAAGATGTACAATGTCCTGGGTATGTTACTCAAAATGGCCTCTTTGGTTTGTTACAAGTAGGAATGTTTCTTTGTCGGATAAGTGTTTCTCTCGCCGTTGTTTCACTTTAGAATGGCTGATATGGTAATTGTATTCATTTGTTAATCAATGGGGAATGTCATTGTGTCGTGATGCTGGGAACTTGGGGGAGGGGTTTTCGCGGGTTTTTTGGAGAGGCCGAGGAAGACGCTGAGGAAGGTGGACGTGTGCTGGACTGCTCGTAAGACCACCGGGGTGGTCCCAGGTGCAACGGCCGGATGGGTCGATTGGTTCGTTGATTGAGCTCCAACGAGTGCACTAAACAGACTGAACTTTGATAAGTTGGCTACCTTTTGTTTTTTTCCTTGTATATATATATATTGTATTGCCTACTATTTTTTTAATTTTAGTAAACTCTTTAAAGTGTATTTCATAACGGTATTTGTTGTGGGTTTGATACTGTTGGCGGGCGTGAGGCATAAACTCGATTCTCACAGCACCTGCGTGTACGGGAGGTGGGTTGGAGAGTGGCTGGATCTCCTTTTTCCCCTAGACATATACCAGCCTGTGGGTAAGGGTTACAAAGACATTGGTTATTCTCTCAAATATATAATGTACAAATACTCAGGATCCACTCCTACCATTTCCACCAACACCTTCTTCACCCCCAAAACCAACAATGAGCCGAAGAGAATCTGGAAATGCTCTTAATTCGGAGCGACACACAGAAAATCTTGGAAGAACTCAGCAGACCAGGCAGCATCTGTGGTGGGGAACAAACAGTTGATGTTTCATAGTCCTGATGAAGGGCCTCGGCCCAAAATGTTGACTGTTTATGCCCCTCCACAGATTCTTCCTGACCTGCTGAGTTCTGTCAGCATTTTGTGTTATAAAGATAAACTACTTCTGCAGATTTGCAACATGACCTGGCCTCACCTGTACAGGAATAATTACAACAATCAACAGTCAAAAAAAACTTGACAGGGAAAGCAACTACTACCTTCTGTGGAGAATGATGATAAGTTAGTGCTCAGGTCAAATTTATTGACTTAAAGCATAAATTCTTGTTTCTTTTGCTGCCTGACCTGCTGAACATTTTTCACCTTATCTCAGATTTCAAAAACCTGCTGCATTTTGCTTTTGGATGTAATTCTGATTTCACATAATTGGAACTCAAACTGTGCACAAATGTTCCTGCTATGATTCTGGTTTATCTCGAAGGTTTCCCCCACCTCCATAGTCCTACTGGCACCACCTTGTAACTTCTGTACGAGTGGTCCAATAGCATATCACCAGCTCCTCCATCCCGCTGTGTTGGGAGATGAATGGATCACACATTACTTTGAGGCTGTATACACTTAGTGGGCACTTTATTAGGTACACCTGCTCGTTAATGCAGATATCTAATCGGCCAATCATGTGGCAGCAACTCGTGTGCATAAAAGCATGCCGACATGGTCAAGAGGTTCAGTTGTTCTTCAGACCAAACATCAGAATAGGGAAGAAATGTGCTCTAAGTGACTTTGAACTGTGGAATGATTGTTGGTGCCAGATAGGGTGGTTTGAGTATTTCAGAAGCAGTTGATCTCCTGAGATTTTCATGCACAATTTTGAGGCATTGATCATGTGGATAGTCAGAGGTTTTTTCCCAGGGCTGAAATGGCTAGCACGAGACAGCACAGTTTTAAGGTGCTTGGAAGTAGGTACAGAGGAGATGTCAGGGGTAAGTTTTTTATGCAGAGAGTGGTGACTGCGTGGAATGGACTGCCGGTGACAGTGGGGGAGGCTGAAGTGATAGAGTCTTTTTAAGAGACTCCTGGATGACTACATGGAGCTTAGGAAAATAGAAGGCTATGGGTAAAGCCTGGGTAGTTCTAAGGTAGGGACATGTTTGGCACATCTTTGTGGGCTGAAGGGCCTGTATTGTGCCGTAGGTTTTTTATGTTCTATGTTCATTTCTACAACAGTCTCCAGAGTTTACAGAGAATGTTATGCAAAGCATAAATGTCCATGAATGGCCGTTCTGTGGGTGGAAGTGCCTTGTTACTGAGGGAGGTCAGAGGAGAATGGCCAGGATAGTTCAAGCTGACAACAATCACATGACCAAGTGCCACAGCAGTAGTGTGCAGAAGAACACCTCTGAAAGCACAACATTCAAAACTGGAAGTAGATGGGCTACAGCAGCGCAAGACCGCACACTCACACTTTCTGGCCACTTTATTAGGTATGGGAGGTATCTAATAAAGTGACAACAGAGTGCATATCCCAGACATGCATAGTGAAAGTTTGTTGTGGATGTACAAAGTGTCCAGCCTGTCATATAGGTAAAGTACCTTCACTTCAGCTTTCTTTGGTCCTTCCTATCTGATACGACGCCTTCTCTGTTGTCTACAAGTACAAGGGCGAGACGGACAGGAATAGTCTCAAAAGCTGAAGAAACCTTCTGTGCCACAGCATATCTGAGCCCACATGTTCTCCTGGGACACTGAAGCAAATCAGAACCCAGGGCCAATTAATGAGGAAAAAATCTTGGCAACTTCCACTCGCAATGGCTGGAAGTGGCTTGTGAAGCACAGAAGGCCTGACACCAAATTGATGCCTAAAGCTTGATTTTTGGAATAAATGCCTTTTTCTCTTCACACTCAGGGTGAATCAGGTTTGGACGGAGAAGCAGGTCGAAGTGGAGCTGTGGGGGAGCCAGGAGAAAAGGTCAGTATGCCTGCTATCAACAGGCATTCACGCACTTCCAGCCCTGAGCTGAGTTTGGATAGATTGGCCCTGGACCCATAGCATAAGGGAGCCCCCTGCTTTGTCAGTTCATTGATTTTAACCCATTAACCTCAAAGGGAGAAAATAGAAAGCGCCTGGTGTGGCAGCTGCTGACCCTCTCAGTGAAGAGGTTGTCCTGCGAGGCAGCTGGCTGGCAGTCAAATGGTGCCCAATGCTGACAGCAGTGTCTGCAAAGGGAAAGCAATTAATTACCCCCAAATCGGCCAATGCAGAATTCTGCATACACTTTGCAATCAATACTTAAGATTAACAATACAAGGTCAAATATTGCATGACGTTGGGTTGAACATCCAGCTTTGATTGGTGTCTGAGGCAACGACGTTCACTTGGACAGTACCCTTTGTGCAGCCAGATGAGCTTTGGACATATTATCCACAAAAAGAAATGTTGGCACTGAGTGACCCAAGGAAACCTTGGGCTAGAAGGCAACAGTCTAGTCCAAGAGATGGGTTTTAAGTACTATAATAAAGAGAAGAGAGAGGCTTGGAAGCAGGGGAGTGTTGGGCAAGAACTTGAGTCTTGGCCCCTGAAGGCACAAACATACAGAGGGCAGCAAGTCAATTGAGGGAAGACCAAGCAAGCTTCAGAACCAGAGGAGTGGAGAGACAGCTAGATAACTCAGCTGTATGAGATTAGACAGGTACAGAGCAGCGAGACAATGAGGGATTTGAATACTTCAATGCCCTAGCCATTGAGCAGTTTGATGTGAAAGAAGCTATTCCACCAGAATTTGACTGAGAGCTTTGTCCTGAAGGCATGGTTGAATGACAAGGAGGGAAAATGGCCTCCGTTCCTGGGATGATTTATTTCACGTTTTCTCCCAGACAATGGGCATTCTTCATCGGGAAGATGACCAAGAGAACAATTCTTCCACCAGGCTGTCTCCAAATAGTGATACTTGGCTTTTGTATCTTCAACAGGGCAACCCCGGAGGCAGAGGGAGTGATGGAGATTTTGGAGAAAGAGGCGATGATGTAAGTACTGTTCCCACTTAAACACTGGAGATAAGGAATAGGTTATAGAGCTTGAGGAGTCTACTCTTCCATTAATTCAAGATCATGGCTCAACTTTCCCAAATTAGTTTCCATACCCACTAATTTCCAAGATCTATTGGCCTCAAACCTGAATAAATTCAATGGCTTACCAAGTAGAGAGGTCCAGTCTTCACAACCAAACTTCCTTTTCAATATGGCCACCTCACATAGGGTAAAGGTTCTTCAAGTTGAACACCACTACACAGAAACAGGTCCTTCAGCCATGCTGAACTGCTATTCTGCCTGGTCTTATTGGCCTACATCTGGACCATAGCTTTCCATAGCCCTCCCATCCATGTACTTGTTCAAATTTCTCTTGAATACTGCAATTGAACCCACATTGACCACATCCACTTGCAGCTCATTCCACACTCGCACCACCCTCTGATTTCCCCCTCGTGTTCCCCTTTTGCCTTTCACCCTAAACCCATGACCTCTAGTTCTAGCCACCCAACCTCAGTGGAAAAAGCCAGCCTGTGATTGCCCTGTTTAAACCCTTCATAATAGTGTATACCTCTATCAAATCCCCTCTCATTCTCCTAAGTTCCATGGAATAAAAGCCTTAACCTATTCACCCTTCCCTATAACTTGAGTCCTCAAGTCCCAAGAATATCCTTGTACATTTCCTCTCCACTCTTGCAATCTTACTGATATCTTACCTGTAGATAGTGGACCCAGAAATACACACAAGACTCCAAATTTGACCTCACCAACTTTTTATACAACTTCAACATAACATCCCAACTCCTGAACTCAGTCCTTTGATTTATGAAAGATGATGTGCCAGAAACTCTCCTTATGGTCCCCATCTGCCCATGATGCCACTTTCAAGGAATTACATATGTGTATTCCCAGATCCCTCTGTTCTACTGCAGTCCTCAGTACCCTCCTGTTCGGTGTGCATGCCCTGCCCTGGTTTGTCCTCCCAAAGTGAAACACCTTACACTTGTTAGCATTCACTTCACCGAGTCAATTTGTCGCTGTGCCCTCAAGTTAAGGTGATACTGTATGTTAGGCTAAATAGAACAGTATGCCTGCTTTATGATATACAACTGTGACTGTGATCACTGTTAAGTGTGAACATCTGTTAGGAAGTCATGAAAGCAACAGCCCACACCCTAAACATTGGTGGAAATTAAGCAGATTCCTATGGCAACCTACTACATGAATGCTGGTGGTTTGCTCACAGTGTTTAGAAAATTGATGTAAATAACATCTGGGCAAGTTATCAAAGTTCAAAGTACCTTTATTATCAAAGGATGTATACAGCCTTGAGATTTGTCTCCTTGCAGACAGACACAAAACAAGGAAACACAATAGAACCCATTTAAAAACTCCACACAACAAAGACGGCCAAACACTGTGTGAAAAAAGAACAAATTCTGTGAACATTAAAAAAAGTAAACAAATAACACATGGAATACTAACAGCAGAGTCCCTGAAAGTGAGTCCACGGCTGCAGAGTCGGTCAGTGCTGAGGTGAGTGAAGCCAGCTCACAGCTGCAGGTTATAGTCACAGAGTCAGTCAGTGCTGAGGTGAGTGCCAGTGGTTGCAGGCCAGTTCAGTAAACCCTGCAGAGCAGTGAACTGAACACAGGTTCGTCCTTTGGCCTCGGCCTAGACGCCTTGATCAAATTGCACAAATATTTTTTTAAAACTGTAAAGAGAAACACGGGGAACATGAAGCGTAGAGGCCCCGAAAGTGAGCCCATTCCGCGCTGATGTGACTGAAGCCTGTCCTGGAGCCCAGTGGTTGCAGGGCACCAACTGCTCCCAAACCTGCCAACATTGGACCTAAGACTCCTATGCCTCCCTCCAGACAGAGGTAGTGAGAAAACAGAGTCTGGTCAAATGCAGGCAGATGGCGCTGAACACCTGTTCATTTTCCACTCTTGTCCTCGACGACTTAATCTTGCTTGGTGCTGTAATTGGCACCGAGTAATGGAGCCAACCACGGATTTGCCTTCCACTATCTGGACTCGACACAGCGCCCAACCCCAGCGATGGCCACCCATAGCAATGCGTTTCTGTATTCACACACTCGACAGTCTATGTTGCTGAAAGCCCCCAGGACATGTGTTTGGCTAAGGTTCCACCACAATGTTAGTAGGTTCAGACCTCCAGGCTGGCAAGCAGCAGGGATAATTGCCTCAATCCTGGCCTTGACCTTCCTCCTGTGGACTAATCCCACAACCTGCTGCTTTTCAGGTTTTTAAGGCTATGAATGGTGGATTCAGGTCGGCTGTTAATCAATAACATTTGCATTTCCAACTGCACTAATAGCTAGTAAGATGCAAATTAGGAACAAGAGGAGGCCATTTGGCCCCTTGAGCCTGCCCTACCATTTAATAACTGATTGTGACATCACTTCCAAATTCCCACCTACCACAGTAACTATTCAACCCCTTGCTTATAAAGAACTCTGCTTCTTGAAGAAATGTTTGCAATCTTCTAAAAGAAAAGAATCTTCATTTTAAACGTGCAACCTCCTTGCTTTTAAATAAGTTACCCTATTGAAAAATCTCCTTTGTATAATAATCACTTAATTGTAGATTCACCCTCACAGGGAGACATCCTCTCCACCTCTGGATCTTGTATGTTTCAATTAAGTCTTCTGTCACCTCTAAACTCCATCATCTTCAAGCCTAGTCCGTCTAATGAGACAAATACGCAGAGCGTAGTGGAACACACTGCCGAGGGTGGGTGGTAGAGGCAGAGATATTAGGGGCACTTAAGAGACTCTTGGACAGACACATGGATGAAACTGGAAAGAAGGATTATGTTGATGTTGGAGCAGGTTAGTTGGTCGGTACAACCAGACGTGTGTTCTCACCAACAATTTTTTAACTGAAGCACAGTTTTTATACTCAATTCTCCATAAAATTGAAGCACAACCTCCCTGTTTTTATGTGCAATGAACAACAACATTCTTTAAACGTTCTCAATTATGTGGACCTGCCTTGGTGAATGGAGCACAAGGCATCACGAGGGATGACTGTTCAAATAGTAAAGCAAACATTTTCACTGGAGCATTGAGAAAAATGAGCTGCCAATCATTCATTCACTTTAGGGCAGGGGTTCCTAACTGTTCTTATGCCATGGGCCAATACCTTTCAGTGAGGGGGCCGTGGCCCTCAGGTTGGGAAGCCCTGGTCTAGGGGAAGTTCTGTTTTTCACTTCTAAGTGCATGATCTTGCTTTTGATAACTGTATGGTTTTGTGCACAGGGACCTCCAGGGAACGACGGAGCAAAGGGCGAGCCGGTAGGTGGAATGGTTTCTCACCCATGGAAAGTTGCTGTTCCTTGGGTTTATTTTGTTGCAACATGGAAGGCTGCCATTGGAGTCTACACTGGTTCTGAGAGAAAACCCAACATCCCCTGCAAGTCCTTCAGCTACGAGCTGGCTGGAAGATGGTTGTACGACTTTACAGACACCCTCACTCCCCACATGCTGGCGGTCAGCATTTGTTCCATGGGAGATGGGCAGACTCCACTGGACTTTAACGTTTTTGAATATCCTTATCTACACTCTTCATCCCGTCCCATGGAGCCTCGCCAGAACATGTCACCCGCCCTGTCGGGCGATTGCGAGATCCACAGAAGAATCCAGGCACAACTACAAATCAGCCCAATGCATGGGCCCTGCCTGAGTATCCATTTGCCACTGAAACAAGGTGTACCAGGAGTAGCTCTCACAAATCTGGAGGAACTCAGCAGTCCAGGCAGCATCCATGGAGTGAAACGAACTGTCAATGTTTCAGGCCAAGACCATTCATCAGGACCAAAACATCGATTTTTCATTCCTCTCTATAGATGCTGCCTGACCTGCTGAGCTCCTCCAGCATTTTGTGTGTGTTACTCATGCTTGCCAGCACCTGCAGAATCCCTTGTATCTCCCGATCCACAAATAGTCCTGGTGACTCTGGGAAGAGATCAATGTACTAGCACTTGTTCAGCGCTGAGGTTGAATGGGGTGTGGGTGAGTGTCGGGGGAATGCATGAATGTCCTTGTGTTGACATAGCACATTAATGTGAGATACTTGTCTGAATAATTTTTTTGAATTACTTTTAGGGCCCTTCCGGTGAGCCTGGACTGCCTGGACCTCCAGGTTTGAGAGGCATCAGAGGTTCAAAGGTAACTGAGATTGCAAATCACTGGTAAGGGTTGATGAAGTTAGAATAAGAGGGAGGACACACTCCCCCAAGGGTTGTGTTATCAAAGCAAATCTATGTTCAATTCCACTTCTTCATCTTAATGGTAGCATCATTAATGCCCCTACCTGAGAATTATCTGTTGAACACAACATTCCAATAACCCCAGCCTCAGCAGAATTTTGGGGAGAAATTACAGACTCCTGCTGACATAATTGTTGTGTTTAATATGTGAGTAATATTGTAAATATGTTGTTTGATTTAGCACCCTTTGTTGTTTAAATGATTCACTATACATTATATGTAAAAGTATGTGAATGTCTTACATCATTACGGCTCTGTGTTATCACTATGCACCTCACTAAAGTAAAAACAAAGTGTACGCAATAATCCCTCGCTCCTTGTTTTCCCTTCTATTAATTTTCGGAGTTGCCAAACAGAACAGTGGCAATGAGTATGTTTTAAAATGAGCCCAAGATGACTACTTGCCTGTTGAAGCACAGTGAGACATTCAAATATGGAAAAAAAGTGCAGCATGCTTTCTTTGCAAACGGAGAGAAATGGTCAAGTGAAAAAAAACGCAACACTTTTTTTTCTTTGGAAGAGGAACGTATTTGAAATTTTTTAAAAGCGCAGCTCATTTCTCTTCGGAAGAGGGAGAGAGATGGTACAGTTAAAAAGAAAGGCAGAAAATAGATGAAATTCAAAGGTTCATAAACAGATTTCCAGGTGATAAAATAATAAATTAAAAAGAGCATAAAAGGTTGACTACATTGGAAAGATAGATGTGTTTGATTGCAGAAAATATAACTGGGTGATGTATACTGAGCAAATTGAGCAGTATTTTCAAACAAATGGAATAGCTGATGAGAAATGTGTGCTAGTTTTGCTGAATGAAATTGGTGAAAGAGTATTTAGTGTGCTTAGATGTTTAACTGCCTCAACCAAATGAACTGAAATTAGCATTGCTGATATCATGAAAGTAATGCAGGAACGTTTAGAACCAAAACTATTGTTGATTGCAGAATGCTTTAGATGTCATAAATTAAATCAAAAGGAAGGGGAATCCATTTCACCTTATGTGGCTGAATCAGTTCAGTAATCAGCTTAATGATGTAGAGCGATTGTTTAGTTTGTGGAATCTTACAAGAAAGCATTCAAAAATTGCTCCTAACTCCACTCCATAAAATGAATTTGAATGACATTTCAAAGGTACTGAACTGAAGCCTGCAGATATGCAACTGAGAGCTTATACTGGAGAAAAGATACCACTTGCGAGAACAACATTCATAACAGTAACATACAACAACCAACAAGCCATATTGAGCTTGTATTGGTAAAAGCAGGAGGGCCAGTATTGTGAGGCCATGAGTGGCTGAGACAATTACAACTTGATTGCATTTCCATCCACTTTTGCAAGCCACATCCCCTGCAATAGAGTTAACAAAAAGCAAATGCAAAAAAGGTACTGGATGATGACACAGCAAGGATGGCATTGGGAGACTCAACCACTTCAAGGGTAAAATAGTGTTAAATAAAAATGCCACAGCCAGATTTAGCAAAGCCTATCTGCTTCCTTATTTCATCTGCGATAAAGTAGTTAATGAGCTGGATCATATGGAGGGTGAAGGAATTCTTCCCAAGTTTGAATGGAGTCCATGGGTAACACCAGTGGTCCCAGTAGCCACGAAGGATGTGTATGTCAGGATCTGTAGTGATTTTAAGGTTATCATCAACCCAATACTGTACATAGATCTATACCTTCTGCCCAGGATAGAGACTAGCTTTGCAAATGTTTCTGGAAGAAAACACCTCAGCAAAGAGGATGTAATTGAGGACTACCTACAAATGGAAATGGAAGAATCATCCAAAGTGTTTTCCACCATAAACACTCACAGAGTCTTTATCACTATAATTGGTTTATTTTTGGAGTAGCATCCACACCTGCACTCTGGCAGAAAGCTGTGCACCAGGTGCTGCACGACTGCCCAGACACTCAGTTTTACCTGGATGACATTGTTTCCAGTGAGGATGATAAGGAACACCTCCAAAATTTCAAGACAGTGTTAAAAAGATTAGAAAATTATGGGCTCAGAACATGATGAATGAAGAAATATGAATTCTTTAAACCAAGCTTCACTTACTGTGCTCATACCATTGACGTGCAAGATTCACACAAATATGCTGAGAAAATTCAAGCAGTGGTGGATGCCACAAGGTCAAAGGACGTGTCCTTTTTATGCTTTGTTAATGACTATAACAGGTTCCTGACAAACCTGGCTACTGTGCTCCATCTCTTGAACTCATTACTACAGATTGGGAAGAAATGGCAATGGACAAGGAAAGATGAAGACAGAGGAAATAGTAATGTCAGAGACTATACTCACACATTCTGATCCACCTCGCCCAGTGAAGTTTGCCTGTGATGCTTTGCACAGTCATGTTACAGGTTATGAGGGATGGCATTGAATATCCTATAGCCTTTGTACCATGTTCCCTTAATGCATCACTCACCGCAAAGGTGCCAGTTGATTCCTACCCTTCAAAGATATGGCACGTGGTTGTGGTGCAGGATTGAATTTCAGGACCTTACCCATTATCCTCTCTATCAAATTCTCAACATTAGCTTCCCTAGCCTTTTTGAATTTCTACAGCCTCATTCCACCGAATGATTGGAAGTCGGTTTTCCATGAATAATGTGAGTGCTCTTCCAACACACCTAATGTTGTGCTTCATGGCAAACAACACGGGAGCTAAGAACAGCAGAGGAAGGAGCGGGTGGTAAAGGAAGGTGTAAATTGTAGTAACGTCACACATTGTTCTTTGTCTTTACCTTCCTAGGGTGAAAATGGGCCTGATGGTCCACCAGGACACGATGGACCTCCTGGAGATTTTGGAGAAGTGGTAAGTACATTGCTAACATGCTTCGACCAGTCACTGAAACTCAGTTAACTGACTCATGCTCACAGTAACTATTATTCTTCCACGCACAGTGTTATCCAGATAATGAGAAATGTGGAAGGTAATACTTCTTTAAGCTTCCTCACAAGTTCACCCACGGTTGTCTCTCTCCTGTTCATGTAGTACTTGGCGCAAAATGAAGCTTCTTTAGGGCAAAGGGGAAAACATCTGGTTCATATATTGAAGTTGTTCTGCTATAAAACTGCTGAAGATACTCCTTAATTTCAAAACAGCTGGAAGAAAGTGATGTTTGTGTTTTGTCAGATCTAATGCCCTCTTTCCGAATTGGAGTTTCGGAATCTCAGGATCAGGTTTATTATCTCCGACGTACAGTATGTTGTGACACTTCTTCGGCAGCAATGCATAGCAAAAATTGCTATAAGTCACAAAAAATATAAAAATAATAGTGTAAAAAGAGAACAAAACAGTGAGGTAATGTTCATGGATCATTCGTGAATCTGGAGGTGGAAGGGAAGATGCTGTTCCTACATCTTTCAGGCTCCTGTTCTACTTCCCTGAAAGTTGTAATAATTCATTAGAGACAGTGCAGTTGAAGACTCCTTTGTATCAGACAACATAGAGGCTAACTATCCAGTAGAGATGACCTTCTCACTTCTCTCATCCCCTGTCATCATTTGATGGGTATATCCTGATGTCCTCCACTGACAACAAGCAGGCCACATGCTTCACAGGCCCTACAGGGGCCCGCACCTCTCACAATGGGTCTACACCTCCAATGGCAAGTCCATAGATTCCAAGATGTCCCATGGTGAAGACCACCTCCTGGATTCCAGCATATGTTCAATAACCCCTATCATACTAGGAGATCACTATTGAGTGGGAAAGGTCATTGTCGCACATTGGGTTCCCAAAGCCGGAACGTTGGCTAATAAAGGTAACTGCTTCCACGGAAACGTGTACTGAGTCAAGCAATTTCAAAGTAACTTCATTACCAAAATACTTATGTCACCAAATGCTACCCTGAGATTCATTTTCTTATAGGCATTTACAGGAAAACAAATTACAATAGAACTTGTGAAAAATTATACATAAACAAAAACTGCCAAAGAACTGGTCTGCAAAAGAAGGCAAATTGTTTAAATAAAATTAAAAATAAAGATTGATTGATTAAATAAATAAATAAATAATATTTCTGTGAACATGAATTGCAGAGTTCTTGAAAGTGAGTCTGCAAGTTGTGGAATCAGTTCAGAGTGGGGAAAGTGAACTTAACCATACTGATTCAAGATACCTGAGGCTCAAGGGGTAATAAGTGTCCCTGAACCTGATAGTGTGGGACCTAAGGTTCCTGCACCTCCTGCCTGATGGGAATAGGGGGTGTCTTTGATGATGAATGATGTTTTCTTGTGGCAACAGCCCTTGTAAATATGCTCAGTAATGGGGTGGGGAGTGGTGGTGGTGGTTTCCCTGTGATGGACTGAGCTACATCCTCCAATGTCTGCAGACTTTTCCATTCCCGGACATTGATGCTTCCAAGATGATTATCCATCTAGCGAATGAACCATCTGCTGAACCATTTCCCATCACCACAGGAAGTTAAAATCTCTACTGCTGGGAATCTCATTTCTTGGAAAACTAAGAGCAGACTCCTATGGGGACAACTACAACAGGAACTTGAGGAGTGCTGCAGTGTCACTGTGTGGAAGCAGGTGGAGGAAGAAAGAAGTTGTTGTCTGGACCTAACAATGAGGGACCAATTTAACACTGGTACTTCCTGGGCACTGTCTGACTAGGGCCCAACCCCAAACGGAAACTGGACATTTTGTCCGGCACCCCTCAAAAAAGCTGATAAACAGGATCAAACTCTTTGTTAGTGGTGGGGTCTAACATTGTCTGAGGAAAGGACGTGGGCTGAGCTTTCCTCATTAAATCTTTAGTTCAGAGGAGCCCTTTGCAAGCAACAGCTACCTAAAATGGAAGTAAATTTCTTCTCCAAAGCTTTGTATAGAGCTAGGAATGGCCTGTGTGTGCATTTCAATAGTACTCTTGAAGACCACTGTTGGCCATGTCAGAACTGAAGGTCAAAGAGAATGTGGTCCTGCAAAAGACCTGAAGGCATCGGCAGCTCCCCTAGGTGAGGGCCAGTATTAGAAAAGTCTCAGACAGGGCTGGTAGAGTTTCCTTGGCACACATTGCATATGAAGTCTATTGCCATAATCAGTTTCTGCTCTGAGTGTTTAGTGCACCATATGGGGTTCAATAATGTTAGAACGCTGTATATTTTAAACAGACTTGCAGTTCGGTGAACTATTAAAGATCAGAAACCATGGTAACCCAGCAAATCTGGAATTAGCAACAGCATAACACATACCAGATGCAACACCGGATGTATGAGTAAATTCATCCGGTGTTTGCCAAGTGTTGAAGCAGCGTGATTAGCAGTGGTGTATAAGATCCATCGCTTAACTCCAAGTAATAAGAAAGAGCAAGACATAGCAGTGCCATCTCCTCTTTTGTTCATTATGGGGATTGCAAGCTCTTTCATACGAACTTCAAACTAAGAACTTCGTACTTGCCTTTGCAATTAGAAAGCAAACTCCAAGCACAAAGGATTTCCACTCAGGTTAAAATCAGGCCTACAGGGGTTCTGGGATGTACATACTTAACATCATTGGAAGATCTTCTACCTCACACTCCGCTGATCTGGTGCTGAGTTAGTCCCTGAGCTGTCCTTCATCCACAATCTCACACTATTCACCTGTCTGCCCTTTGGATTCTGCAAACCTAGCTACCCTCAAATTTGCTTCTTACAAGTTTCTTGTGTCTAACCTTTTGGCAGTTTGATCTTCAATGTTTAAGAGACATTGCCTGCGCTGGTATACAGGCAACCTCAGGTCTGCCTGGAAATATCTGGGGGAGATCATCCGAGACATCTTAATTAGCCTTAATATTGGAAATTCCCCATTAGTTGACAGCGTTTGCGAAGAACTAGAAAACGCTAGCTATGCCACTTGCTGTAGTAGACGGTAAATTTTTGCCACTCTCTAACTATCCTTGAGCAGACTGGGTTCCTGAATGGCTGCATTCTATGTGATAAGTTGCAAGATTCTGACCCAAGAAACAGTAACACATATTTGAGTTGTGACCTGGACGGTGCCGTGTTCCCACGTACGTTTCATCTGGTCACTGGCGATGCTGTCAAAGTGGAGTTACCAGCGTGCCGATGGCAGAAGGAATGAAGATTTATGGTGATAGATGGTGATGACAATGCAGTGAACAGTTTTCTTTCAGATGGTCGAGCTTCTTGAACGTTGCGTTAATCCAGTTAGCAGCATGGTATTCTGTCCATTTGGTGCTCACTGTGTTCAGTACCATGATTGTGTGCTTCCCATATGCCTTGCCTGTTTTGCTTTGCAGTCACCCATGAGCACTCTGCTTTCTTTTGCCTCAGGGAGAACCTGGCCGTGCTGGGCCCAGAGGATTTAAAGGAGACATGGGACCTCCAGGAAGAGAGGTATGTATTGTGTACTGTGATTACTTAATGCCAGCAATCTAGGTGATTGTTTTGCTGATAGGCTTCACTGCCTGTACCCCAACTGTGTTACACTACTCTGCAGCCAGCACCCATCTCCCTTACCCAGCCCTGAGCATGACCGCAATGCTAGGCCAGTTTTACTCTGTAAACCTAGACCACATCTTACCTAGCACTGCCATTACCCTTTATTGACCTTTCGGGTAAGTGTAGAACACTGTGGTCAACATTGGCCTGTGCTCTCATCTCCCAAAGATAAGTCACTCCGTTTTAGTAGGGAGGAGCGGAGTTGTTATTTTTTTTGCCAATCATCTGAGACAGAATGGAGATGGTAACTCTTGATTCCCTGAGACTTGCCACACCCTCCTCATTGGCTGAGCTATATTTGGGAATGTGGAAATTGCCAAGTTCCCTGAAAGAATATACATTATGAACAATGGCTGGTTTATTTGGTCTGAACTGAACTCCTTAATACTTTCATTTCAATTCCACTTCTTATTCCCATTTCAAGATGTCTGTCCATGGCTTCCTTTACTGCCACGATAAGGCCAGATGCAGGTTGGAAAAACAAAACCTTAAATTTCATCTTGGTAGTCTCCATCATGACAGCATTGATTTCTCTAACTTCTGGTCATTTCTCCCCCGTTTCCACCTGCACCCCCACCCTGTATGTTTTCCCTCTTTCGGCAGCCCTTTTATCCCTTACTTTCCTCTCTCCAGCCCATCGACTCCCCCGGCCCCTACCTTCTTCAGCCCTCTGCTTCTTCCGTCGGTCACCTCCTAGCTCCTCACATGATTCCCTTTCATCCCCTCTCACCTAGCCTTCTCCCTCTCCCCTCTCAGCTCGATTCATCTGTTACCTGCCAGTTTGTACTCCTGTTGCTCCCCCTCCCCAACTTTTTATTCTTTGTTTTACCCCATTCCTTTCCAGTCCTGATGAAGAGTCACCGCTTAAAACATAGGATGTCCATTTCTCTCCATAGATGCTGCCTGACTTGTTGAGTTCCCCCAGCATCTTCTATGTGTTGCTCAAGATTTCCAGATTCTGTAGAATCTCTTGCGTCTCCTAGGTGCACCAGTTTCCTTTTGGACTTAAAGCCATTACCCTGCTTTCCACTGAACATGTGATTTAGTGTTAAAAGATATCCTGAAGCTCAGTGCACTCCGGGAATAGACTAGCATAACATAAACTGATGTAATAGCTGACCTCAGTATTAATACTAATGACATTTGCCGAGAGGTATCACAGGCCAATGTCCATCTTCCCAAATGGCTGAGACATGTTGCCTCTGAGAGAGTATTATCCAATAGGCCTGTTGAGAACTAATCATTATAATGTATACAAGCTAGTCAGCAACTGCA
Source organism: Hypanus sabinus (assembly GCF_030144855.1). NCBI lineage: Eukaryota > Metazoa > Chordata > Chondrichthyes > Myliobatiformes > Dasyatidae > Hypanus > Hypanus sabinus. Next base: position 67,094,278 of record NC_082709.1, read on the forward strand.
GTGATTATTTCTTCGATAACACTGGGCAATTTTTTTTCGAAGTGTTGCTTCTTCAGGATTTTATTTTTGTTTATGATAGACCACTTGAAGCTGAATGCAAATATAATTTCAGACTACTTGTATCACGTAGGAATCTGGAGAAACAAGAAATGAACTTTTATCAGATATAATGCATGATGTTTTGCAATAGTTCTACTAAGCTGAAAATATTTTGTTGATGACTTTCTCTTGTACTCAGTGTCTGAGGGTTCTCACTTAAGTGTCCAGCAATAATCAGCCAGCATTGATGGATCCCAGTTGCCCTGATACCATTTCTCCATGACCGCAATGTCCTGGTGAAACCTTTCACCACGCTCGTCACTGACAGTGCCAAGATTTGCAGGGAAGTTGCTTAAATAAGAATACAGAAAATGAATCTTTAGTGACAGTTGCACTTCATTGTTTTGTACACTTGAAGCATGTTATCAACAAGCTGCAACTAGTTTGATGCTCTGTAGTTGCCAGGAACATTTTCAACAACATCCTTGAGTGCCTTCCTTGTGGTTTTCTCTGGTCCCACTAGAAGCTCTCTGAATTGCCTGTCATTGATAACCTTTTGATTTGTGGACCAAAAAAATTGCCTTCCTTGATCTTAGCATTAGTTATTCTGGATTGAATTATTAATTGAAATAACAAATATAGGTGATTTCAAACAAATGGTGCATGATAGGGAAAAGTCATGATGATTTTCATGATCAGCTGCCCAAAATCCAAAAGGTACACCCCAAAGTATTCAGGAAGCAAAATCTTTGTTGTCCAGTGTAATTCAATTAACGGTACCTCATGTACACTTCGCTGTACATTGGTTGTTCTGTTCTGAATATGTAACTAAAGGACTGAATGTTGAAATAAAGGACTAACTGATATTTTGTAACCCTGCAGGGAATCAGGGGACCAAGAGGTCTAAAGGGATATCCCGGTGATGCAGGTCCCATGGGAGAAATGGTAAGAACGGAGACAGAAATGACAAAGAGTGTTCATGCACATTAGGACTGGGGAGAAAGAGAAACCCCAAATTAACTGAAGCTGAATTAATATTCCCTCTGAACATCTTGAATAGCACAGTGGGTACTGCCATGAAGGTTTGTCTTCTCGTTCATCCCTGCGATTTGGTAACACGTACTGCCCGTCTGGATAGGGTTTGCTCCTGAGCGACTACCGTCTGTGCCAGGATGGAGCTGCCCCATTGTTGTTGGGCAGTGCATTACAGGTTATGCTCCCCATGGTGATAAACAAATTGTGCTGCATCCCCAGTATGGCAGCCTTGTAGCTTGCAGTAGAACTTGCAGGTCATACATTGGACTCACCAACTTGTTCAAGGTGGAGGCTTGAGAAGCAGTATTGTAGATACCTTGGGAAATTAGGAGGTGGCAAACACTGCAGACTCATAGACATAGGGACAGAATTTAGCCATTCAGCCCATTGAGTCTCGTCCACCATTCTATTATGTCTGATACATTATCCCTCTCAACACCATTCTCCTGCCTTCTCCTTGTAACCTTTAACAGTCTTACTAATTATGAATCTATCAAACTCAGCTTTAAATATACCTAATGACTTTACCTCCATAGCTGCCTGTGGCAATGAATACCACAGATTCATCACTCTCTGACTAAAGAAGTTTCTCCTCATCGCCGTTCTAAAGGGACATCCTTCTATTCTGAGGCTGTGCTCTCTGGTCCTAGACTCCCCCACTATAGGAAGCATCCTTTCTACATCCACTCTGTCTGGGCCTTTTGACATTTGATGTTTCAATGAGATCCCCCTTTAGTGAATGCAGGCCCAAGATGCTACTCAAATGCTCCTCATGCATTAACTCTTTAATTCCTGGAATCATTCTTGTGAACCTCCTCTGGACCCTCTCCAATGCTAGCACATCCTTTCTTAGACAGGTGTCCCAAAACAGGTCACATTGCTCCAAGTGCAGGCTAAACAATGCCTTATAAAGCCTCAATCTTTCATCTTTGCCTTTAGATTCTAGTTCTCTTGAAATGAGTGGTAACATTGCATTCACGTTCCTTACCAATGACTCAACCTCATGCGCCAATAATTTGGCAACTTGTGAGCAGTTTTGTCTTGGATGCTGTTGAAGTTTGTAAGTGTTGCTGGAGCTATGCTTTTGCTGTGGGTCAAAAGTGCCATGAATTCCAGCACTCGATTTTCTGCTCTGCAATGTAGCCGACTCCATTATGTTTTTAGTGCACTCTGTCAAGTTCTTTGGTCTAGGTAAATGGAAGAAAGCAAGGGTTTGAAATCATGTGGGAAGGGTCGTTAGTTAAGATGGAAGAGTAGACAATAATGTCTCGTCTCCATAGAATCATGGAGATATTCAGCACAGAAACAGGTTCTTCAGACCACCAAGCTGCCACCAACCATTAAACATCCAATTACACTCACCCCTATTTTTGCAACTCTCCTGATATTCCCAGCACCTCTTCCCAAAATCTACCCCTTAACTACATTAGGGGCAATTTATATCATACAGTTAACCAACCAACCTGCACACCTTTGAAACGTTGGTGGAAAGGAGAAACCCCGTGGGTAACACAGGAAGAATGTGTGGGCTCTTCGCAGAGGGCCACTGTCCGACAGGGAACCTCAGAGTGAAAGGAAGGGAAGGGGTCTGGAGAGATATTTGGGTGGAGCGGGTAGAAATGTTCTGGTGTGCAAGGAAATAAAGTGTGATTGAGGAACGAGTGCAGATTTCAGAGTCCAGTTAATCAAATGATAGTAGGGACAAATAAAAAATTCAGCGCAGCTTGTCATGTATTCCCAGAAGATGTGTGACAGGACCACTAACTTTGCTGAGATTAAAGCAATTCCTGTGAAGGAGCATGTAATGTAGCCTGGAGTTACCATTGATGCACAAGTTTTGTTAATGGCCATCAACACAATAACTATAGCAGAAATTTAGCTCCATTAGTGATCCACAGGAATGGTTCTAAACAAGCTAGTCGATGTCGGTGGATAGAGTTATGGCAGGATGGGGAATTGTGTGGAGTGGGACTGAGCAGGAAGTGACTTTATCCCTCTAGAGCTGCTGTAACAGAGGTGACGACTGAATTCCGCAGCTCAGGAACACCTTGGATGCAGGCTTTCTTGCACAACTCTCTTTCCAGGCAAATCGGCTGCAGATTCTCCTCGCACCTTCTACTCCTGGAAATTGTACTACTGGGGAACTGCGGCACACCTGTGTGAACTGGGGAGGGGAGACATTGAACAAATCCTGGTCCTCCCTTCAGTGAATGGGAACATGGAGCACGTGATCATGCCACTAGAGGGGTGGTTGGACAGAAAGCTATGGTCCTAATTAACTGGGCTAGCAATCAAGAGGCCAGGATTTCATATTCCAGTGCAGTCAGTTCTGAAGCTGATGATTTGTGAGTTGACGTAGAAATCAGAGCACAGAGCACAGGACAAGTCAGGAGTCGATCTTTTAACCTATTCTAAGATCCTTCCCTCCTACATAGCTCTCAATTTTTCTATCATCCATGTACCTTTCTAAGAGTTTATTAAATGCTCCTAATGTATCTGCCTCTACCAGCACCCTTACAAGGTGTTCCTCACACTCACTGCCTCCATGTAGAAAAAAACTTGCCTCTGACGTCCCCCCATTCTCTTCTCCAATCTCATTAAAATTATGCCCCGTTTTATTAGCCTGATCTATGATCTATTAACTTATTAGATCAGCTATTAGATTGCTGATGAAATTATAGACTCTTACAAAAGTATAGAACAGAAACAGGTCCTTTCATTCCCCCTTGTCCCCCTTGAACTCCTTTGCCCACTTTGTCCCCCTTTGTCCCCCTTTGTCCCCCTTTGTCCCCTTTGTCCCCTTTGAACCCCCTATCTATGCTGTACCCTTCTGCACTCATCCCTGTTGTCTAACACTTGGCCTGTATCTCTCAGACATGAAAATGGTCACCAAAGGCTGACAGAAAGGAAAGTAGTCAACCTGACACATTGAGGAACAGTATGGACTCCATCCTCAGTGCTGGTTTCGAGTCAGAAAATCAGTGTGGAAACAGATTGTTTGTCTTAACTGTCCTCACAACGTAATGGGCACCCCTCTGTATTAATCTGAACTCCCAGCCCTCGGGCCATCAGCTCTTATGCACAGAAGATTCAAGTGCTCATCCAGACACTTTCGTCAATACTGTCAGCAACCCAGCTTCAGCTTCTCTCTCAGGTAGCATATTCCAGGTACTCTACACTCTCTGGTGAAGAAGGTCCCCTTCTAAATCTTTTCCCCCTTAGCCTAAATTTATGTCCTGTAGTTTTATCTACCTCAGATATGGGGAAGAGTTTTCTGTAGTCTACCCTGTCTATACACGTGATTTTATATAATCTTAGTTATGTCGCTCTTAACCTCCTCTGCTCCACGGAGAACAGACCTAGCTTCTCCAGACCCTCCTTACAATTGAACTGCTCTATCCCAGACCACATCAGGATGAGTCTGCTCTGCAACCTCTCCAGCATTATCACATCACCTATAATATCCCCTACTGCTATTTCCCACTTAGATTGGGATGATTTTGGGATTTGTTCTTTTATTGGGAACATGATTTGTTTTTAATGCTAACACAATGCCTTAACACGCCAAAAATATGTGCAATTCAATTTCTAGACAAGATTATTTCTGAGAACATCAACTTTTAAGTATCTGGGGGTCCTTGCTTGCTGGTCTTGGTCCATGGCATAAAAGGGTTGGGAACCCCTGATCCAGTGAGTGGAAATGCAAAATGAGACAAAATGGTTCATGTGGGAAGAATTTTAGTGAAGACTTTTAATGAGCCGAGTGTTTCTGTGTTTCAGCCAGGTCAGAATATGAGTCTCTGAACAAATGTGGCTGATGAGGCTCCCACTTGTAGTACAGTATGCTGTTTCGCAGTTTTGATCTCCCTATCTTAGGAAAGATGTTCTGATGGTGAAGGAAAAGTAACAGAGGTTTACCTGGGATCATAGGGCTGGATTATGAGGACAGATTGAAGTAACTGGGTCTGTAGTTGCTGGAGTTTAGAAGCATGAGATGAGATCTTGATGGAACTGGGCACAAAGAAGATGGATATGACAGTCAGGGGCTGTTCTGTGCCACACCTCTCCACTACACTATTAATGAGATTAATGGGATGGGAGACGCTAGGAAGAAGATAGTGAGCTGAATAGCCTGCTCCTCCTATTTTATTTTTTTTCATATTAGACTTCTACCTTTCCATTTGGATAACTTTCTTTATCTTTTCCTTCAGGGAGAACCTGGAATCCCAGGGAATGGCTCCAGGGGCCCACCAGGATTACCCGTAAGTACACCTTTTGATCAATCGCTTGTTGCCTGTCAGCTGCCTTCAATTTGCTCTTATCAAAAACACAGATGCTTTTATACAGAGATAAATGGCTGGTTTTACACCGAATCCACAATGTTCAAAAACACTCTACGGTAGGTTGTGAGAAAACAAATGGCTTCGTAGCTTGAACACTCCAAAGGGATCCCATCCAGTCACCCTGCCATGGATCTATGGTGCATGAAGTACAGAAAGCTGTGGCAGCTCAGTCTGATCTTTATGATGATACAGCTTAAATGGAACATTTGAAATTTTTGACTGACTGCCAGCCAATATCTTGGGTTGCATTGTCTCTTCTGCACTAATGGATGTTACTATAAATTGATAAATCTGATAAACATTTTGTTCCTTTCCCTACAGGGTATTCCAGGAGCACAAGGGTACCGTGGACCCAATGTAAGTTGCTGCTCCTACCCCAGGGACATCTCCACATCCCTTCTCTTGCCACCCTCCACTCCCTTCCCCCAGAGTCAGGGGCTGAATGGAGCCAGACAGAGCTGGAAGTGATGAACTTGCTGAGTCAGTAAGGCCGGCTGGCGGCCACTCTTCCTGCGCCTGCTCTCCCCCATCACAGCTGTTTTTGTCATCCTCTCCCACACACTGTTGCCGTTCATTTCTGACTTATGAAAAATTTAGGTTAGTACAATTAGTCCATAAAAACAGAACCCTGTCATAACCCTTGGACTGTCTGTACAGGGAGGGAGCCAAATCCCAGAATTAGACCAGATGGCTTGTGTGAAAGGATTTCAGTGAAGATTTTAATGAGCTGAATAGTTTTGTGTTCCTAGCATTCAATAGAATTCAATACAGATTAGAATCCAGTCTCTGGTCAGAAGCTGGGTGTTTCTATTATCTGGATTGTTGGGTCATGAGTCTACAAGTTAATTGCAAAAAGCTAGACTCTATAGCTGTCCTGCCTTGCAATTTACATCCCCTTATACCACAGTGGAATTCGCCGAGACATCAGAAACTAGTGCACCAGGAGAATTGGGGTTTGATCTCATGGATTGTTGGGCTGGATGTCATTAGGAAAATAGAGCGAGGAAGATAATAAGGAATATGTGAAAGAATTCAAAAGATGATCGAAGGTGCCTTGAGAAAGCATTTTTTCCAGGGGTTAGCTTGAACATCAACACTATATATTGAAAAAGAGGGGAGCAACATTGCAAATAAAAATAATACTGACCTTTAGTTCAAGGTTTTCCAAACCAAGAATTTTCAAGAGGCCAGGTACCCCTACACCATTCAGTTCATTGAAGGAGCATGAAGTAGTTGTGGCCAGATAATCTAATGCCCTTCTTTTGAAGATGAGTGCATCATCCTAATATTAAGAGATGAGTTGTTTCTGCACGAGTAAATGCTGGCAAAGTAAGAAGTGAAAAGCAATTCCTGGCAGAGGGCAACATGAGTGACTTGAATGAGCGTGAGGTGCCTGTTATCGCAAGGCTGTGGGACGATCAAGATGAGCACTCCCTGAGCTTGAATGCAAGAGATACGGTAGCCACGCATTAAACTGAGGTGCAGGTCCTGTGGAAGGATCAACCAGCAACAAAAGCAACTTGTTTCATTGCAGGATGGAGGAGAAGGGAGGAAATGGGAAGGGAAGGAAGGAGAGAGGAATGGAAGGGAGGCAGAAGGAAGGAGGAAGGAAGGAAGGGGAAGTAAAGAGAAAGGATAGGAGGGAGAAGAGAGATTTGCATCACTTCTTTAGAAATGTACTCTCATGTAGGAAGTGTAGGATCAAGCTCCAGATCATGGCCAGGTAACATTTGAGTGGCATGAGTTAACTGGGTACAAGAGAGAACTGTGTTAACTTTCTTTAAACTGGTGTCATGAGATCATTTACACCCTGGTAAAAGAGTAAATTGGGGCTTGGTTCATCTACAGAAGCTAGAGTCGTCAGAAAGCAAAGAATTTGCCAGCTCAGATTGGAACCTGACACCCCTTCCCCTCCCCCACAGAATGAATGACAGTGATTACAAACTGTCTGAGAAGCCAAAAGCACAATGCCTGAGTTTTAAAACCATGATATCCAGAAGATAAGTCAGTCCCTTAGTTTCTTTCTGCACATGAATTGTTCATTATGTTTCCTTAAAAACAGAGTACAATTCTGACAGGAGGGCAGCAGAGATTGAAGCAGCCCCTCTTCTGACTCATGTTCCTCTCTCTCTCTTTCCCTCGCTCCCTCAGGGAACAGAAGGTTACCCCGGTCCCAAAGGCGATGACGGTGAACCTGGAGACCCTGGACGTGATGTAAGTAGTGGCTTCCAAGTATGCTTGACAACTTTTGCCTTTGTGTTTGAATGAGACTCTTACCAGACAACTGTTTAGCCTGTGTTGCTTTGCACCATAAAACCGCGAGCAGATCTATAGTCAAGAGATTTGGACTATATCTTTGCTCCTGCAGAATGTTAGTAAGATGTACAGTGCTGCAAATTATCGACAAGTAGATAGTTTCCAGGCTTCTGTAAACTAAAAAGGAAATTATTGCGTTACTTCAAAATGTAGTGTGAATATCTTTCAGTATTGCTAGTCAAGTTTATTAATTCTAAGACAGTAAATGGTTAATGAAGGATGATGACACAATGAAATCTCCACTTGTAAACAGGAAGCCTCTAATAACATTCCATCTTTGCTTAGACTGAGTGAGGCACTTAAGTGGGAGAGAGAATATTTTGCAGAGAAGGAAGTGAGATTGGTTTGAGGGCTGACATGTACTGAAAGGGCTGAGTGGCCCATCATGTCAGAAGAAAATTATGCGAAATTTACATAAAGTGTGTGGTGTGTTTTCAAGCCATTTTTCTCCTCCCACAGAAAGCATCTGATGAAATACACGACGACCTTTTTATTGTTCCATGTTTTGCTTAGCTTTGTTTAAAGGCGAGTATCGTCCACATATAAAACGTGTGATCAGGGTACCCATGATGCACTGGGATGTACCCACTACCTTTTGAAAGCTTCTCCATTCGAGAGCATTGGTATTTCCATACTAGTGCAAGCTACTTGGCCAACAATGTTGTGCCAACCTTTCAATCTACTCCAAGATCAGTGTAACCTTTCCCTCCCACATTTTTCTTTCACCCTTTTTAACTAGCTTAGCTCTGCTTGAAGTCATACAGACTCATAGAGTGCAGAAGCAGGCCCACAGATTCAGGTCAGCCATTAAGCACCAATTTGTGTTAATCATTTTTATTTTCTCAACTTTCCCCTGAGATTCTATCAGTCACCTACATACAAGGGGAATTTAGTTAACAATACCAACTCGCTCTTGATTGGCGGAGATTGGAGCACCCAGTGGGAATCACTTGGAGCACGTGTAAACTCCACACAGACAGCAGTAGAAGCCAGGATCAATCCCAGGTCAATTGAGCCATGAAGCAATGGCTCTGCTAGGTGCCCCACTAGTAAACTGTGTTCTTCACTGTGTAAACTAAACTCAACGCCATCAACTGGTCTAAGTATCTTGTGCAGAGAAAAGCCAGCCAGGGTTACTCTGATTTGCTCCGGTGGAAGTGCCTGTTAACCCTTGCTGTTCACGCAGTTGGAGAGAAACTTCCAGAGAAGGTGTTGCTCTTCTGGCCTGTTTCTGTAACTGAATCAATTTCCAATGAAAATTTTTGAAAAACAACTCTGTGGAGAAACTCAGTGGGTCAGGCAGCATCTGTGGAAGGAAATGGACAGTCTACATTTTGGGTGGAGACCCTTCATCTGGAATGAAGAAGGTAAAGGGTCCTGATGAAGATTCTTGAGGTGAAACATTAACTGTCCATTTCCCTCCATGGGTTCTTCCAGCAGCTTTTTGTTGCTCTGGATACCAGGATCTTTTATATCTCCAATAAGAGCAAGAAGTTGTAAGGGAGAGACAACAGGGGAGTAAAATATCTAATCTATTTTGGGTTCCAAGCAAGTCCTTCAGTATTTCCTGAGATATTCAGGGATGTGTGCCCAGTAATTTAACATCTACAAAGATTGTGTTAATCTGGTGAGCACATTAAGGCCACCAATTCTACCCTCTCTTGTACTCCTTTCATGTATGTGCTGGGTGGTGCCTGATTCCTCAAAGCCCCATGTTCTTGTGTGATGCCATCAGTTGAAAGGCTCACACTCTAGAATGTTACACAAGGCGTGTCTGGAAGTCGAGTGCCAAAGAAGAAGAGGAAGGTTGCATAAATCATCTATTTCTCAAGATGATTATGGAGATTTTCAAAAATATCCCATACGCCATTTATATAATAAAACATCTTAAGTACTGGTCAAACAGAACTATTCACCAAGGAAATATTAATACCTGTTGCTCAAAGCTTAGTGAAAGGAGGAGTAAGTAAGGTGGAAGCATTTACAAGGTATCAGTGGCCATATCTGCTGGTGCTTACATACCTCTGAAACCACCCAGGGGTTTTCAATTGTGTATCTTATAGGGGGAAGGAGCTCATCACATAAGAATTCCAGAAGTTATGGTTACCATAAGAATTGCATATAAATGTCCAGAACTGGAAGGAGAGACTTGCGTGGTTAAAGGGTTAAAGGGGTTGACCTTCTCTATTTCACCAGAGGTAGGCTTATGCTCAGATGATGAGGTAAAGAGCCCAGCATGTCCCACTAAAACTTCTTTTCCATTTTGTGCTTTAAACTTGTTGTAGTTTCATGGAGCACTGGACCACTACAGAACAGCTACAGGCCCTTCAGCCCATTTAGTCCATGCTGGACTACTATTCTGCCTAGTCCCATCCACCCGCACTTGGACCAGAGCCGTTCATACCATCCCATCTAGTACTTTTCCAAATTCCTCTGTAATGCTGCAATCAAACCCACACCCACCACTTCCAATCGCAGCTCGTTCCACACTCTTACTATCCGTTCCCCTCAGATTCCTCTTAAATATTTCACCTTTCACCTTTAACCCACGACCTCTAGTTTTACCAAGCTTGTAGTCACCTGGGCTGATACCCAGTGTGCTGTAGTACAGTCAGATCATGCTCCTGGGAATGTTTCACCACACTCCCAGGTGCCGCTCAAATGCAGGTTGTTGCTAGCCAAGATCAGCCTCCTCTGGCTCACTGGTGCTTCTGTCCATCGGCAGAACAGCTGTGGATAGCAGTCCGTCAAGTGAACCCATAAACTATTTCCTGATGATTTAATAGTTCCCATATTGACCGAAGGTCATGGAACAGCTGGAATGGCTACTCTGACTCATTGCCGCCTTCCCTGTCCTTTTTACTTCTTCCAGCTGTCGGCTTTATTCCGGATTGTCTGGTGATTCTATCAGTGGTAGAGGGTCTCAGCGTTGATCAGGAGTGATGGTCACAGCACACTTAACTTTAACCCATTCTTTCAGAGTTGTTGTATGATTAGAATGAGTTGAAACTGAGATGTTTTCACTTGAGTCTCAAGGTCAGGGGCCAGTCATTTAAAAATGGAGCTAAGCAGAAAATACCTTTCACAGACGTTGATGGATCTCTGAAATTCTCCAGCCCAGGGAGCTGTAGTTCTTAAAGGTGAGGTAGATTTAATGTTTGAAAGACCGAGGAATTGGGGAACTGGCACAGAAGAGGAGGTGAGGTCAACATAGATCAGCCAAGGTCATATTGAAAGGTGATGCAGGCTTCGTGGCCTACTCATAAAACAGCACAGCACAGGATAGGCCCTTTGGCCCATCTAGTCCATGCCAAACTATTATTCTGCCTTGTCCCTTCAACTTGCAGCCCTCCATACCCCTCCCATTCATGCACTTATCCAAACTTCTCTCAGATGTTGAAACTGAACCCACAGCCATCACTTCTGCCGGCAGCCCATTCCGCACTCTCCCCATCCTCAAGTTCCCCTTAAGTATTTCTCCTTTTCACCTTTAACCTATGATATCTAAATTGACCAAGCTTATGGTCACCGGGCTTGATACCTGGCCTGCTGTGGTACAAAACGTGCCCCATTGATACACCCTGGAATGTTTCACCATGCCGCTCAAATGCAGGCGGCTGCAAGCCAAGGCCAGCTTCCTCTGGCTCACTGCTGCCTCTGTCCATCGTGGGAACAGCTGTGGAGAGCAGCCTCTCAAAAGAACCCAGAAACTATTTCCTGGCCATTTAGGGTTTCAGCTCAGGTTCCCTTTAAACATTTCACTTTTCACCCTTAACCCATGACCTCCGGTTCTATTCTCACCCAACCTCAGTGGAAGAGACCTGCCTGCATTTACCCTATCTATACTCCTCATAATTTTGTATACCTCTATTAAATCTCCCCTTTTTCTCCTGAACTCCAAGGAATAAAGCCCTAACCTTTTCAGTCTTCCCCTTTACCTCAGGTCCCTAAATCCTGGCAACACCCTTGTAAATTTTCTCTGCTCTCTTTCAATATTATTGATAGAGCAAGTCCCAGATGCTTGGTCATCAATGTGACCCTTTTGTCTTATCCACTGATTTTATTTTGATGTTGCTGTTTAGCTGTGAAAGTTGCCTGTTCTCCTTCCCCAGCCTCTTCTTGCCTGCTCTGGCTTAAAGTATTCAGGATCAGGTCTGCGTTCTCTGCTTCAGCCCAAAGCATAGGGGCAGGGATGCACTCTGCATGGGAAATAGTGCTCCCGTGGATCCAACATATGTTGTCTTTTCCAAGAAATCATCCTCCAACTTGGATTTAGATCCTCCTTTATCAAAGTAAACTTTCTGAGAAATTCAGGATGCATAATGTTTTTTTCGTATGATGGCTTTTCATGGATTTCTCCGATTTCTCTTGGATTTTCTGGAATCAATTTGGAAATTTCATCAGTACTTTTAAGTATAAGTCATGTAAAATCCCTGGGGGGGGAGAGAGGGAGAAATTTCCTCCTTTCCTGTCACTCTCCTTTCCTTCTTCTTCTTCTTCTTCAGCCCTTTACATTTTCCACATGTCTCCTCCCTGCTTCTAACTTCATGTGCCCTCCCCATCCACCAACCTTCCCCCTCATCCAGTGTCACGTCACCAGCCAATTTGTGTTCCTTCTCATCCTCCCACCTTCTTAATCAGGCTTCTTCCCCTTTGCTCTCCAGTCCTGATGAAGGATTTTGACTGTAATCCTTACCATAAGTGCTACCCGAACTGCTGAGTTACTCCAGCATTTTGTGTGTATTGTTCTGGACTTCCAGAACTACATGAGTAAATGTCGAGACATTTCCACCAGTGGGAGAACCTCAAACATGGAGACACTGTTACCTGATGAGGGGATGGTCATTTAAAGCTGAGTCGCACAGGAACATCTCCTCCAGAATTTGTTACACAAGAGGGTTGAGAAATAGGGGAATGGAGTGCCATGGGGAACTGGCAAAGGTGAGGAGATGTCACCCAGTGTGATTATGTTGATGGTCAGGCAACTTTGAGTGGCTAAGGATTTAGCTCCCAATTTCTTCTGTTTTTCTGTTCTCTCCACTGCAAATAACAACCCCATAATCCTGCCACTATACCCCTCGATCAGGACTTCTCCACTTGTGGAAACATCTTGAGTTTTATGCTGTCATGTCTGCTCTGTATCTTTTATGTTTCAATAGAACCTCCCCTCATTCTTCTAAAATCCAAGTTTGCTTCCTTCAGTCACTGGTCAGTGGACAATCTTTCTCACCCCAGGATTTAGCTTGGACAATCTCTTCAGGATTGCCTCTCATGCCACTACACACTGTTCGTTTTAAAATAAGGCAACTGAAACCTAGCATTGAAAGGACCGAAGCTGTTACCGTAGTTTGCAAAGGCAGCCATTTTGAAGAAGTGCTGAACTTGAAGGGGCCAGAGGAGAGAAACCATTAATAATGAGGTTGCCAAATCTGGCTGTACGCATTCCTGGAGGTCTCATCGTGCGGCCTCCTGCCTCCATCTCCAGCCAGACTCAGAGCACCAAGTGGCAATCCATGTTACGAGAAGCAGCACACAAAATGTGGAGGAACTCAGCATCTATGGAAATGAACAAACAGTCAATTTTTCAGGCCGAGATCCTTTATCAGCAATGTTACTTACTTGTTTATAATGACATAGCAGGAGTCTATTTGCAAGCCCATGCCGGCTCCCAGTGCAACTATCCCATTCTCCCTCTCCTTTTTCCCCTGTCCCCCTGCAGCTTATTCTCTCCCACATGCTCATCAACTCCTGCTTGGTTCCTTTGCCACTTGACGACATCAAGGGGTTAATTCTGTTAACCAATTAACAAATGCATCTTTGAGAACTGGGAATGAACTGTGTATACGTGCAGGTAGCATTGAGGGTCAGGATCGAACACAGGTCGCTAGAGTTGTGAGCCAATAGTTCCAAACGAGTACCACTGTAACATTTCCCAGCCAGTGACCCACCTAGCAGAATTTGATTTTAACTTGTAATCAAACAGTTCATCAGTAAAGCCCTTATAATTAAACGTCCAAAGAAAATGTAAATATAAAATTGATCATTGGGGTTGGGTTCAGCCATGTTCTGAAAATGAATATGTGCTTCTGTGAGAAACCATGGAAGTCCCAGAAGATCAGCAGCCTTCTTTACTGCCCTGCCTCCTAGGAAACCAACTTCCTGTCTTCTTTGCAGCATTGGTTTTACAGTTTGGCTACACAAAGACTTCATAGCATTCACTTGTCTCCACTTTCCTCCCCAGTCCCCGTCAAAGATAGTGAAACAGCGGAGGGGAAAATTTAGAAAGATAATTCAAAGCTTGAGGACCTAATTACAGTAATGAAAGTGAAGAGCTGATTCTGTTCTGTTCTGAAAGTGATTCTGTTCTTAAGGATAAACAGCCTTCAGGCGATTCCAGAAAATCCATGCATTCTGTATATGCAATGCCCAAATCAGCAGATACTGCAGATGACAATTCTGTAAGCCATTTTGCCTGCACTTAGAACCACTCCACCTTATAATGAGTGCAAAGTGATATTGTTTAAGACAAACCAGAATGGTACAGCTTTGAAACTTGGTGGCTAGCATAATAAATTGAGTACAAAGTAATGCCAGCTAATGCAGGATCATTCCGTGTCCAAGATCTTTTGTCAGGAGGCAGGAATCTGGGCAAGGTTTTACCTTTAACCCAGTAAAGGCCTTGCATATTTCACAATCTCACAGATGCCCAGCTAACGTTGCTTTCTTTCTGAAGTGTAGTGCAAGCAGTGACAGTGGCACGGATGGGTCAAGCTGATGCCTCGCCATTTCAGAGAGCCGGGTTCAGACTTGACCTTGGGTGCTGTCAGTGTGGAGTTTGCACGCTTTCCTTCTGACCACATGGGTTTCCTCCAAATGCTCCAGTTTCCTCCCACATCTCAACAATGTGTGGGTTTGTGTAAGAAAACTGGCGGTTGACCGCCGGCATGAACCCAATGGCCCGATTGGCTTGTTTTCCATTTTATTTTCCTCTATATTTTATGACAATAACGCAGGATGCTCATAATTTCACTTTTACAAAGAAATATAATAATATCTATAGTCTTCCTCTCATAACCTTCTTATTCTGGCATTTGACCCCTTCTCTTCAGTCCTGATGAAGGGTCTCGGCTTGAAATGTGGAGAGTTTACTTCCCCGTACAGATGATGCTGAGTACCTCTGATGTTCTGTGTGTGTTGCTCAAGATTTCCAGCATCTGCAGGATCTCTTGTGTCAGTAACCAGTCAGTTTTACTGCTCAGAACACCAAAAGTAATTGCCACCTTATGAGTATCTGGGCAGGCAGACAGGGCTGCAGTAATCATGTTTCATCTCAGATTCATGAAGTCTGATAGTTGAGCTTTCCCTCATACATTGCACTGGACTGCCAGTTTGCCTTCTACACTCAAGCCCCTGTAAAAGATTTGGAATCAACAATTAGCGAACAGAGGTAGGTGATAAATGCAGAAGTACCCTTCAATCACCATCAAAACTGAGGCATTGCTAGAAACACTCAGCAGGTCAGGCAGCATATGTGGAAAGAGAATCAGAGTTAACCTCTCACCCCAGTCAACTTTCAGGTTTGGAGCTCTTCAGTGTGTGCTGACAAAGGATCTTTGTCCTGAAACATTAGCTTAGCTTCTCTCTCCGAAGATGCTGCCTGAACCACTGTGTATTTTCTGCTTTCAGTTTAGATTTCCTGTGCTTGCATTGTGTCTTGTTTCATTTAGTGATTTAGTGAAGAATTGCTGTACTCGGGGAAGAGAGGAAGGTTAAATATTTTAATTTCTCATAGGTATCATATATATATGAAATTATTCTTCAGAGAGCATTAAGTGATCCAATCATTGTTTCGCCAGTAAACTGAGTGAAATTAATCAGTGCTGACCAAGCAAACTTTTTCTTTGTGTTCCTTTCTCAGAATAATGTTGCAGGACAAAAAGGCCGCAAAGGGGCAAAGGGTTACAGAGGGCGTGAAGGTGGTCCGGTAAGGCTTTTCATATTGCACTAGCCTTCTGTTTACTGACTTACTTGAACGAAAGGCTTGGAAAGAACGGTGAAGGTGATAACAGAACCATTAGTCATGGTATGCTTTGCATTCCTCTCTAAACACAAAGCTTTAAACAAGAGAGCAGCACACCGCTTTCGATTCTGAGCCGATGTTTTTACAAGGCCATCCATGACAAAGAGGCCCATCCATGACCCTTAGATGTTGACTTGCCCCTGCACCGGTACACTGTGACCATAGTGTGACCCATCAGCAAAGCACGCTCCAGGGTCACAGTACACCAGAAGCCTCTGTCACACCTGTGACATCAGCACCCAGGAAGGGCCAGGGCGTGCAGATCCCCCAACAAACCCTGCAGCTTTGGAAACACATTGCCAGAACTTTATTATCTCTGCATCTAAATCCAAAAGCCCTCTACCCGACAGCATGGTGGGTATGCCTTCACCAGATGGTTCAGGGTGGCAACTCAGCTCTATCATCTGAGTGGTAATGAACAAAATGCTGCCTTTCCCAATGATGTGTCATTCCCAAATAATGAACCGGTCAATAAACAGATATATCAAAGCAATATCAATCTCATGTGTGTGAGCATTATCTTATTCATCCTGTTGTATTTTCAGGGTCCTCAAGGACCTCCAGGACCACCTGGACCTTCTGTAAGTGCATGGTGGACTCCTTTATGATGTTAATAAGAAAAATTACTGAGCCCTCAAATCATTGGAAGGTTCGCTTCTTACTTTTTTTTCCCCTTTTTGTTTGCAGGAATGTGAAATATTGGATATCATTAAGCGCATGTGCTGTAAGTGGATAATCTTTATGACTTTCCACAAAGGTCTGGGAAGCACTGAGATGTTAACATGCCCCAGGTCTCGGGTGGGTCGTAGAGCTTGCAGATCCCATTTCATAGCACTTTAGGCTGCTGGGACCTTCACATCCACACACATAAAAAGTAAGCTTCAGGTATATTGCACATCCCAGACCCCAATCCATCAGGCTGTAGGTTACATCTCCTCGAGTGCTCACCCTCTGACTTTGTCAATGAGTTGGGCGTGTCTTCTTCTCCCGACAGCCAGTTCCAGATACCCACTTTCATGTGAAATCAACTTTTTTCTCCAGTCTTTCAACCATTAACTCAAAATTACACAACCAGTTCTCGGCCAAGTTAAACAACTTCCCACTTATACTGTCTAGTCCTTTTATAGCTTTCTCACATCTCCCCTTAGTCTTCTTCATTGCAAAGAAAACAATCCCAGTCTAAACAGTTCTGCTCATAACTTCAACTCTCCAGATATGGTGACTTGTTTCTGAATCCACCCCTCTCCTCTCCCCCGGCACCTCCCAGCCAGAGAGTGGTAACCAGGACTGTACAGAGCACCCTCATTGTGACTACACTTCCACCAGCACTTCCTTTTCTTCTGTTCACTGCCTCAGCCAATCGTGATGTTACGAACCCTGTAACTGGGTCACTTACCAGCAAAGATAGAGAGGTCCATTGAAGTCTGATGGTACTATTTTTAACAGTATTTATTAGTAAAAATACACAAAAATAATATCAATGCAAAAATACAGATAATATACATCATCAATACTAAATCTAAAAGTGCGGGTATAATAATAATAAGAAATAAGCTCTATCGTTGTCTAGGGGATAATGTATTGTCCGATGGAAATATGAAAGTCACTCAGTTCTTGCAGGCGGCAGCCTTTTGGTTGGAGAGAGACAGATTTTAGAAACTTGCCGGCTTTCCTTTATCCGATCTTGGTCTGTATTCATCCTTTAGCGAGGCCGTTCCGTGGAAGACTTGTCATCCAGGCAAGGATGGACACACACACACACACACACACACACGAGTCCCCACCGGTCTCATACGTTTCTCCTGGTGCGTCGAAAGGGGTTGTTCCCCAGACCCTCTTTTATCCTTACTCACAGGGTCTCAGATGTCAATCAGGTTGGGATGATGCAATCCCTCAACCAGACCACTCTGGTCATCCCCTGAGGGGCTTCAATGAATAGTACAGTACTCAATACACAATTCCGTCTCCAAGAGACAATGGTTGTTATCAATGGTTCCGCCTTGCTGAGGCCAGGACACATTCCAAACCCTTGTGGATTCTGCGTGTCTCTCTCTCATTTCCTGGGTCCCAGACCCGAATTAATAGCGATCTTGCAATTCTCAAGAAGGAGGGGGCAACTTTGTACCCTTCGGCCCCTCAGAGTTGGGGCACATTCGTAACAGTGACAAGAAGATGTATCATTAATATTTTCTTTTTACACTGTTTGACAATGGTTCTTTTTCTTTTCTATTTACAGCTTGCCGCGGTAAGTAGATCTATTCATTTGATACTGGAAAGGACATTGTTGGTTGCTGTTTATCACCGACAGTCTCTACCATTCTTTCAAGTTTTTTCAAAATTGTATTCATGCAGTTTGTGTATTAGTAGACTTCACCAAATTTTGGTTTGTGTCAATGCTCCATGGTTTGATTGAAATTTAGAGACATTCTCATTCGCAAGCAGTCTCTGGCAGGGTTTTACTCCAAACTGCAATCAAACAGTAGTCTGGAAATGGCATTAACACAGAAAAGGTATTGCAAATAAAATGTTTCTGACTTTAGCATTTATGCTGTGAGTTAAGTGATATTCATCACATTGAAACCAAAGGGTGCAGAAAAGATTTATAAGGATGAATTACAAGGCTGGAGTGATAAGGAGAGATGGGATAAGCTGGGTCTGTTTACCCTGAAGCGATGGAGGCCTAAGGAGTGACATGATAGAGATATGTACATAACATTATGATAGGTAGGTAACCAGAGTTTGTTTCCATTGCAGTAGCAGTCTAAAGCTAAAGGTGGTGGCTCAAAGAGAGAGAGAGAAGTGGTTTAAAGGGGATTGGGGAAGGAGGGGTAAAATTTTCACAAGCAGAATTGGTAGTTTGTTAATGAGCTGCCAGGAGAGGTGGTAGAGGCAGTTACAGAGGCATCTGCACAGGCACTTAATAAATGAGCAAGTCATAGAGGGATATTAAATTAATGCGGTATTAGTATAGAAGCATGATAGTCGACATAGATATGGTGGGCTGAAAGGCCTCTTTCTATGCTGTACTACTCCATGACTCTAAAACTTAGCTATTGAGAGTTCTCCTGCTGTGAATGTCACTGACCTCAAGCCATCTATGTCCACTTTAAAGCAGACATTTCCTGAGCATGAATGAAAATCCCCTTAAAGAGTGACCCAATGGAGGAAGGTCTGGAGACGTGAAAAATGAAGGGCTTTGTGGCAGGGAAGCGTTCGCTTGATTTTAGAATTTGTTTAAAAAGTTGAGACAACAACATAGGCTGAAGGGCCTGTACTGTGCTGCTCTATGTTCCTGGAATGGAAGCCTCAAGGTATATCATGTTCAAGACAACCTGACTCGTACTTTTCCTTGCAGAGTGCAAGTGTGGGCCCGTTGACCTCCTGTTTGTCGTGGACAGCTCGGAAAGTATTGGGGACCACAACTTCCACCAATCCAAAGAGTTTATAATCAGCGTGATTGAAAGACTGGCCAAAGAAGAAAGGATCGAGGTGATGCCAGAATACTCAATGTGACAAGCGACTAATGAATAGGCTGCCTTAGGTTTTTCAACGAGACCTCACTCTGTAGGAGACAGAAAGCAGCACATCAATTCCACTGTATCTTTGAGAAGATATGGCTGCCTGTTGGTTAATGAGATAAACTATTTTAACTCAGCAGGCATCATTGCATTTTAAATGTTATCACAGCCACACAATCTCAAATATCCTGCTCAAACAGGACAGAGGAAACAGCAGTGTTTGCATCTGAGTCGTGTTCAGATACTCAGATCACAGATACTCAAACTCGTGAAACGTGATCTTAGGTTGGAATTTTGTATTAGTGGACAGAATGCCAGGTCCGAAAAAAACTATGACCTCAGTCAAGATTTTGGTTTGACTTTTAAAAGGCTTTAAGGGGTTTTACATTTTTCACAGCAAGGTATATTTTAGCTATAGTGTAAATTTCAACCAAAAGCGCTGTCATTGGATCTATAACTAAACGAAGAGTGGAACTGGTGCCTTGGAGAGTATTCTGTAGACATTAAAGCCTCGGGAGTTGGCAACCCCTTGCCCAAACTGAAAACAATTTCAAAGCTGAACTTGACAAAGTAAAACTCCCACCCTCTGCCCGATGTAGTTCATTAATATGTTCTGAAGAGAACATGGCCAGTAGATTAGGTTACTGAGAGCAAGCGCCCCTTATCATCAGGATCAACGGGATGTTGGCAGTTTCTTCTAGAGGAAAATAAACACTTCCTGGATATTAGAAATTTGCAATAATTTAATCCAATATTAATAGGTTGAATTAATTTGTTTAGACCCTTTTATTTAAGAATAGCATTGGAAAACAGAAATAGTCTTCCCAAACCTTTTCTGCCATTCAGTTAAACCATGGTTCATCTCCATCTTAAATCCAGAGGTTCATCTTAGTACATTTAACACAAAATACCCTTTAAAGTAAGTTCTTAAATGTCTAATCATATCAGGATCCCTACAGTAGATGTAACAGTTGTCCTGGCAGTACACCTAGTGCCTCACCACTATCCAGGGACCTAAATAGTGCTTCCATATGAGGCAAAGGTTCATATGAATCTCCTCCAACCTTTTCTACTGCATCTGTTGCTCTGGACACGAACGAAAGCAGGCGCAGGCAGAACAACTGTTTTGCAGAGCCCCAATGCCCATCCATTGCTGA
Organism: Hypanus sabinus; assembly: GCF_030144855.1. Taxonomy (NCBI): domain Eukaryota; kingdom Metazoa; phylum Chordata; class Chondrichthyes; order Myliobatiformes; family Dasyatidae; genus Hypanus; species Hypanus sabinus. Next base: position 67,114,766 of record NC_082709.1, read on the forward strand.
TATCAGGATCCATGTTTTTTTGGAGATAACCAGATTTTTCACACTCCACCAAGTGTGAAAAGGTGTTTCTCAATTTCACTCATCCCTGAATTGTGGAGATCTATATCTCCACATACCCTATTGATTATGTTTTGTTTATCTCAGTAGGATTGCTGCCTTATTCAGAGAATGCCAGCTACTTTCATTCAACTAGTCATAAAAATGTAACTCTCTGAAGCCTGGTATACTTCCGCTCTGATGCCAATATATCCTTCCTCTGGCACAGTACCCAAAGTTGAACATGAGATTTTGATTGAGGTCTGGCCTATAGCTCAGTCTACCTGAATCTTTCCTTTGGAAGCCAATCTCGTCATTTTTGTACAGTATAACATCCAAAGAGCTTTTAAAACCATTTTTTTTCAGTCTGCCCATTCGAATACATTTTTACTTATGGGTTTCCCACTAACTTTGCTTCTATATAATTCCTTGGTCGATCACCATCTCAAGGAATATCAGTAGTCTCTGGTCCAACACGTACCTGACCACATTCTGTGTACCTTGTTCCTATTAAGTCTGTTCCGCGGCCAGGAAGTCCTAATTCTTCTCTCTTTTTGACTTTTCTAGTTTGAAAGCAAAAAATCTAACATTGGAGTGGTGCAATACAGTCATAATGGAACACAAGAAATGGTCTCAATGCAACATGGAAACATCAATACTCTAACTGAGTTGAAAGTGTACGTCTCCTGCTTTCTGTCTAGTGGTTAATTCTTCATCTGGTTTGTAAAATCCATGTCACCTACCTGCATGTTGTTTTCAGAACTGGCAGAATGCAATAGCTTCATGGAAGGGAAATGGAGTTATTGTAATTCCGAATTCTCCAAAAAAAAAGGAAGATTTAGGGGAGGAAACCTGATACATAGCAGGTATACTGGGAAATATGGTTTTATAATATGCTGGGCAGCAGAGCAATGGGAGCTGGTGGACAGAAATGATTGTATCCCTTCAGTGAGCAGGTCAATTTTTTTGGATTGTGGCTTTCCACACAATGGGAGTCCAAGTTTATCACCATTTTCAAGATAGGTGTACTTTTACTACTATATCGTGCCATCACCAAGTTAGCTCCTGGTTTAGGTTGGTAGCGCATGAGGTTACATATAGTAATACATTTCTTCTGCTCCTGATGGACCACCATGTCCAATGGATGTCTGGATCTTGTGCTTCCATATCTGAGCTTAATCTGTTGAAGCTAGTTCAGTGCTTCCTCGATAATGCTACTCCGGGATTATCAATTACCCCCGCCATCCAGGCCATGTCCTCTTCTCCCTACTACCATTGGGCAGGAGGTACAGGAGCTTGAATTCAATGATCTTTAATATTATTATACATAGGTACAATGAAACTCTGTTTAGCTTCCTCTCAGTCAATTAAATAAAGTGGTAGATAAAAACAAGACAGTAATAAAAAAAAACAGTATTAAATAGATATTTAGCAGAAAATAAGTTGCAGCAACACCAAAATATCACAGTAATGCACAAAGTGCTGTTAGTGCAAGTATTTGAGTCCTTGTGGGTGCAAGTGTATGCTCACAGTTTCAGTCATTGTTCTGTGGGAGTGGTGTGATGGAGACCACCGCTCTGGGGTAGAAGCGGTTCCCCAGTCTACTTTTTCTGGCTTTTAGTGTCCTGAACTTTTTGCTGGACAGCAGCAGGTCAAACAGGGAGTGGCCGGGGTGCGTGGTGTCTCTGGTTATGCTTTTGGTCCCACACCACCAGGTTCAAGAATAGTTATTACCCTAACAATATCAAGCTCCTGAACCTGGATAACTTCACTCACCTCAACACTGAACTGATTCCACAACCAACTGATTCACTTTCAACGATTTCACAACTCATGGTCTCAGCATTATCTATTTCTCTTTATCTGAACAATTTGTCTTTGTTTACAGATTGGTTGTTTGTCAGTCTTTGCTTATGTATCATTTTTCCTAAATTCTATTTTATTTGCCTGTAAATGAATCTTTTCATCATTTTCCCGCAAGAAAATGAATCTCAAGGTAGTACATGGTGACATATGCACACTTCGGTAATAAATTTAACTTTCACTTTGAGTTTGACTAGAGTTCATGAGAAATACATCTCAACCTCTATGAACATCTTCCAAAGGTTTCAGCCTTGCATTAGCTCGTGACAGTCAGGAAGCAGCTAGCAAGAGTTAAAGTTCAAGTTTATTGTCACCGGGCTGTACACATGTACAACCAAACAAAATAATGTTCCTTCAGACCGCGGTGTGCCGACAAAGCATATATCACACACAGCTGATCCATTAACAGCTACTCAAACCACTTCATGATTGTCGAAGTCAGTGCCATTCAGCCCGCAATATTGTTTCTGTTACTTTGCCTACTGTCCCTCTCTGTGAGTGCCCTATGTGACCAGGGCTGGTCCAGAGCACCAGAGGCATGAATATCAAAATTAAGCCCCAGAACATGAGGGTGACAACAGGAGTGGAGGGAGTGGGAGGTTTGGAACTTTCATCCAAAGCAGGAGGATCAATTCAGATACATTTCCACTAAACCAGACTTGGTATGCAGACCAGTCTCAAGATAGGTTTGAGGGGTTGAAGTGATTACTGTTCCTACGTTCTTAATTCCTGGGATTTGAGGGTGTTTTGGAGTTTAGAGGAATTAGGAGTGACGTATGGTGTTGTGGGGTTGGAGGTCAGGAATGACAAGATAGATGTAGAGCTGTGTAGCACCACTGGGAAAACCTTAGGTGAGGGGAAGTTTGTTAGAGGAGAGAGGGCCAGTCATTTAAAATTGGAGTATGCAGGAAATTCTTCTCATGGAGGGTTGTGAAGGTGGGATTAATGGAGTATTTAAAATGGGAGTTTAGAAAACGTTAGGGAACTGAGAATGCAGAAGAGGAGCTGAGGCATGAGGCAGATCACCATTGATCATTAAATCACAAGGTGTGCTTGAGGGGGGCTGAGTGGCCTTCTCCTGCCCCTATTGTCTTGCGTTGTGGCCACATCAGTAGAGGCCAGATCAATATGGCTGTGCATGTCATTACCCAGAACAGCTAGCAAAGCCCTAAGTTAGTCTGTGAAGGGCCTCACCAGGCTGGGCTGACTGGACCCCATTGGGCATGCAGCCGTCCTGTATTGACGAAGGAAGGTCAGCCCTAGAAGTGGCTGTCCTAGGGCTCCTGTTGAGAGGTTGAGAGATCAGAGTAAATCAGGGGTGTTAAATGCTTTGCATTTGGATAGCAACTATAGTTGACCTCGAGAAAGGAAGAGTGACAGGTGATTGTTGTCTTTGGAACAAGGATCCAATCTGCAGTGGAGCAAAGCCTTGTGGAAAAATGTGGGAATCTGATTGATGAGAGTTTACAGTAACAGCGGGTCATTTTGTTTCTTCTAATCAGTGCAATTAGGAACCTTCGATGGATTGCTGGAGGAACATACACTGGCACAGCACTGGACTGGTCAAAGACAGCCTTTGGGCCATCGGTTCTGCAAACACGAGTAGCTCTGGTGCTGACTGACGGGCGCACGGACATTCTACGGGACCCCAAACCACTGTCGTCGCTCTGCAACGCGGCGGCTCGTGTACGTATCCTTACTTTCACTCACTGCTTTTCTGATAGTGTTCATCACATGCACCTCCTTGATCTAGCAAGACCAGGGGATGAAGTGTTGAAACCCATGGAGGGTTTTGGCAGAGTGGAGAGAGGAAAGTAGAAATTTTTTCCGCCGACTGGAAACCCATTCGGTGATAGACATGGATTTAAGATCATTCGCACAGAGTTTTCTTTGGTTGGGTGAGACTAGAAATAGAGATCATATGGTACCGTGCGTATATATAGCTGGGTGCCTAAGACTTTTACACAGAACTGTATTTGTCACTGTGAAGCAGAGAGTGAGTTTGTAAATCAGGAGCAAAGGTTATTGGGAATGGTGAGGGTGGAGTGCCACGGGAGGGGTGTGGGGCAGGTGTTAGAGAAGCAGTGCCAGGGTGGGGGTTGGCCTGGATGTAGACACATCCAACCCTGAGACACCAGGCAAGGTCATTTGATTCCAAACAATTGGTTTATTGATCATTGCAGAATGTCTCTATGGTGCTTTTCACTCCCTCACCTCTGCCTTCTCCTTTTCCCAACCATAATTCCCCTCTTTCTGTCCCCTCCCCACTCTCAGTCCACAACAGAGACCCATATCCGAATCAGGTTTATCATTACTTACAAATGTCATGATTATGTTTTGTGGCAGCAGTACTGTGCAAAACGCAAAATCACTATAGTACTGTGCAAGTCTTAGACACACTAGCTATATATAAAATATATATACTTTTGCACAGTTCTGTAGATTATAGGTGAAAGGTGAAATATTTAACGGGAACCTGAGGGAAAATTTCTTCACTCAGGCGTTAAGGAGTGAGCTCCCAGCAGAAATAGTGGATGCAGGTTCAATATCAGCACTTAAGAGAGGTTTAGGTATGAACAAGGATGGGGGGGAGTGGTTTGTGCATGGAAGGCTATGGCCAGATGCGGGTTGATGGGATAGGCAGAACAGTAGGTAGAACTAGGTGGGCCAAATGGCCTTTCTGTGCTGTAGTCCTCCAAGACCCTAAGTTATTCAACAGAGAAGGCACTAGCCTGAAGAGTCTGTATTAATATTCAAAAGGGAATCTACTGTGCCCCTCCTCATCCAAATGTTGAAAGCCACATCACTTCTCACATTGTCTTGAAGCTCAGTTACTCCAAGACATTCTTGACCAGGTTCTCACTTTCCAGCCACTAAACTCAGTCTCAGTACTAACTGTCATACCCCACCTCTCACCTTAGCATTCCTTCTTGTACTTGAACTGAAAATTAATTGAAATTTAAAATTTCCAGTGGTGTTTTATAATTGCCCCACAGTTCCATACCTTTGCGCCACCTCCTTCAGTTCTTGAAACCCCCAAAGTTGGTGCGTAGATTTTTTTGACTTGGTGGAGCAGACTTGATGGGCCAAATAGCCTATTTCTGCTCCAATACCAATGGTGTATGGACTCCATTATCTGAGTGTGACCTCTTGTGGATCCCATACTTCCTGCATCTGGTGGATTGTGGCTGTGTCTAAGCTCAAATCCCTTCTCAAGCCTCTGTGTACCTTGACAACGACCCACAGAGTCCTGATACCAAAATGCCATCTCTTTATTCCTTTCCATAGATGTTGCCTGACTGGCTGACTGCTTCCAGCATTTTGTATGCATTACTCTGGATTTCCAGCAACTGCAAAATCTCATTTCAATAACATAAATATTAGAAACATGTCCTTGGATGGTGGTGTCAAACTTATTTTTATTGCTTCAAGTTTCTTATAGTCGAATGTTGATATTGTTGTAATTAACGTGTTTAGTTTACATCCGTGATCCAAAACCCACCACTCGCTCACGGGGTCATCTCCCCCCCTGGGTAACCATTCTTCTGCCCTCTGATCTTGTTTACTGACACAGCTTTGTAAGTTGGCCTCTTTTTCATTGTGTCCCAGGTGGTCTCGGTTGGCGTGGGTGATGTTTTCTTGAATGAACCTGCCTCGGAGACCCTAGAGCAGATTGCCTGCCAAGACTCCAGCGGGGCCCTGACGAGCATGAGCTACGTGGACCTGCGGAAAAATGAGACGTTATTCAAAAAAACGATTGAATTGATCTGTAAAGGTATATCTCAATTCTGTCTGGAGCACAACCATTCTGTTCTTTCTCAATATCCAGGGTCTCTGTTCTAGGGAACAGGGCACAATTTATTGATATTTTGTTGGGTTTTCAATCAATTATGAGCTTTTTTTTATATTGATGAGTTGTGTGTTTGCCTTTACAGACAAGAAGTGCCCAGACTATTCTTGCCCAAGTAAGTGTATTTTTAATGTGTTACCTTTTGCTGAAAACAAGGCCACCAGTACTAAACTGGTGCTTGCCTGTGAATGGCTGAAGATTGAATTGGATTCCAGCAGGCCTGGAAGCTATGGGGATGTTTCCCAGCCAGCAGTGGGTGGAAGTCGTGGGGATGATGTGGGGATGAAAGGTAGAAGAGAACTTGCTGGGGGCCCTTGCAATGCCAGAGCAGGAGGGAACTGAAGACTCATGCAGGACAACAGAGGAGAAGAGAAGACGGGAGGAGAGGAGGACAGGACAGGTTTGCTCTCCAGCAACCGCTGCCATCTAGGAACTTCCCTCTGTCCTTTTACCAAGTTATCAAAGTAATAGTCCTCCTTCTGCTGAGGTTCAGCTGCTGGTGTTAACAGTCAATGGCAGTTGACACCCTTTGGACCCAACTCTAGACTAAAATCGCATTTGTTTCTGGCTTTGTAATTTAAACTAGAACCACCCTGCTACTGAGCTTGATAGTTCTTACACTACAACTTTTAATGGGGTCGTATGTAGCATGGGAAGAGAACTCAAGTGTTAATTCTGAGGCCCTGAGTGTGTAACTTTTTGACCAGAAGTTCCTTGACGTCTCATGGAATGATTAGTTGGCTCTCAGAGTTATGTCGAAAAAGTGTGTTGGATCACTTTGATCCTCAGTGGCTGGTCTACATGAATTCAGACTCAGATTCACTTATTTGTCACGTGTACATCGAGAGACGCAGTGAGATGTGCCACTTGTGTTAACAACCGCCAAAACCTAGGGATGTTCTAGAGGCAGCCTGCAAGTGTGGCCACACATTCAGGCACCAACATGTCATGCCCTCAACACTCCGCAGAACAACACAGAACACAACCAGCAACAGATGCGGAACAAGCCCCCTCCCTCCCTCTCACCCGCTCACAAACACAGACAGTCCTCCAGCTCCAGGGCAGACTTCCAGCCTCCCGGCCCTGCCAGTCACTCCCGGGGTCGGACACAGAGTGAGCTTTCTCTGGAACACACTGTGGTAATGCTGTCATAATTACGGCCCATTCACCGAGTGGCAGATACAAGCCCCGCTGCATGAAACCTCCCAAAGGATTGCTCACCAGTGCTTCTGCACAGTTAGTTGGAAATTACGTTTAGTGTGCACTCTCATCCTGATCCACAATATCAGCAGCACTTGGGTTTGCAGATGCTTGGTGTTTACAGAGGCAAAGAGGATCTGCCAAATGTTAACCTGATTGGCTCCCGCCACTTAGCCTTTTATCAATATGACGCCACACAGGTTAGCATTACATCCTGCTACATCGACAATCCAAATTCTCTTCTTTTGCCTTCCAAAGACTGAAGGTGTGGGTAGCGGGGGGTGGGGGAGGGGTTAGGTGGAGCCTTTATCAATATTTTCTTACTAAATCCCTGCCACATATTCTATCCTGAGAACAGTCTGCCACCATCTCTTGCCTCCTTGTTTTCCTGTGTTTACAACCATTATTTGAATTCCATAAGGGCCATCCATGTAACAATGCACACACAGGAGCCAAGGTGCAAGGACTTGAGGTGCAGGGGTGTGTGGGAGACTAGAACTTAAGGAGGCAGAAGTCATCATCTGAAGAAAGATGAGCAGTCAAGGTGGATTTTAAACAATAGAACCAGTAGCCAGTTCACAAAGGCCAATGGGTAAATAAGGTTTGGGACCTAAACAGAACCAATGTGATTTGACAACCTGCTTGTAATTTGTGTATTTCGTTTAAAGCTTGCAATATAGTTTTAGTCCATTTCAAAAACTTGGCCTTAACGATTGTTTTCTCTACAGTTACATTCAACACCTCAACGGACATCACTTTGCTGGTTGACAGCTCCACCAGCGTTGGGAGCAAGAACTTTGAAACCACCAAGCGATTTGTCAAGCGACTGGCCGAGCGCTTTCTTAAAGACGCAAGCATCGAGAATGATGCTAAGGTGCGGGTCTCTGTGATTCAGTACAGTAAAAACCAGGTGGTCGAGACCCCGTTCTCGGACAACTACACCATCGTGTCAGAAAGGATAGAGCAGATGAAGTTCATGAATGATGCAACTGATGTGGTGTCTGCCCTGGAGCGTGTGATTGCGATCTACCGGAACATTAGGGGCAACATCAATAAGAAGGTCCTCTTGTTCACGGACGGTCGATCCCAGGGAGACCTGGTGTACTCCATAGAGCAGCAGGCACAAGCAGCTAAAGCAAACCAAATCGCAGTCTTCGCCCTCGCCGTGGGCGACCAGGTGCACGAGGATAATCTCCGGGCTTTAGTTGCTGGTAAAACGATTGACTATGATGTAGATATTGGTGCACGTTATCTCTTCCGGGTAAAGGAATACTCTTCCCTTTTGAAAGGTGTATTCTACCAAACTGTTAGCAAACAAATGTCACTTTATTAACAATGAAGAAATTTCTAAGCCCTCTTAGCTCTCCTATTTTATGCATTTTTATAAAGTGGTTACTTTCTTTGGGAATTTGCTTTCTTGGATTTTGCATTGTCTTTCGAAGTGTATCTTCATTCAGGAATGCTCCTCCCCTGTGCCATCCTGTCATTCTTTGATTTTGCTTTAATATATACCACTCTGCCCTCATGGGTCCTTACCACTTGTCGATCCACTATCTTCTGCAAGGCTGGGAACACTCTTCCTTCCTTTCAGTGCTCCTGGTTCAGGCAGTGAGAGGTTAAAACGAGGTGGCAAGGTTTGTGTAGGTCCCCGCACTAACTCAGAACTTCCTCTGAGTAGTGAGGAAGTAGGACTTGGTTGTTGTTGCGCTAGTTTTGTGGCTTTCAGATATGGTGGTAGAAAATCAGTGACATCCTTGCACACCGTGGATGCCTGAAAATTAATATTCAGCAGCCGAGGGCATCTCCTGGTCAGCGGGTTAGGGGCTGAAAGACTATTTCAGAACCCCTCAGGGACAGTGGGGTTTCTGGGTGGAGGAAACACTTGATATGGCCCAGTAAACACCCAACTCCGGCATGGTCAGGCCTTCTTTCTGATCCACACTGCTGTCTCCTGGGTACATATGACAAGCACAGTTTACCTGACTCAGGCTCGAGCCCAGTTGTGATCTGGCTCAGTTACAGCCTGGGCCCAGCCGTAGTCTGGCCTCAGCTATGGCCTGGGGCTCAGGCACATTCTGGGTCCAAAGCAGGCCTTCGCACTTCAAACAGTACTCGGCCTGTGGCGTTTCTGTCCAGAATTCCCTCATCAGAGGTTGTTACAGTGGAGACAAAATAGTTTAGAGCCCTGCAGCTACACTTGATGCAGTTCCAGCTTGTGAGGGTCAGCCAGCTGCTGACCACTTGCACATCAGAGCCTCCGGTAGGACTTTATACCTGCCAGCTTCTCAAGGGATCCATGGCCTGTGCTAGGTTGAAGTCTGTGCACTGCCTTTGGCAGGGGCCCAAGCCCTGGCTTGCTCCCTCTAATAACGGTCTTATTCCTTCAGATGCCTCCCTAGAGCCTCATTAACTTGTTGTTCTGTGCTACTGGACAGTTCGATTAGAGTCAGTTCATTTAGAGGCAAGGTAAATAAAGATGATTGATAGGTGACAAAAAAAGAGCAGAAGACACTCCACTTGCGTTGGTAGTATGAAAGGAGCAGGTCAACAGATGCTTCACCAGATGACCAGCTCATGTGGATAGCCAGCTGTAATCAATTAGCATCTCCACTGCCAGTGATCCATATATATACAGTGTCTGGAGAAAATGTTCCCCAAGAAGCTTTAAGTCTTGGGACTGAATTAGTGGTCATATTTTCCAGTGACTATCCATCATGTATAACCTGACCTGTAGATCAGGCCACACTACCCCAAAGTTCTGTTAGAGGCATGCAATGAGATCGGTGGAGGGTGTTACGATTAAGCAGTTGCTTATATTTTTATTTTGTTCCATGATGCAGCGTGGAGTCCCTTGGAGCTACACCACCCCAGAAGCCCCACAACCCCGATTAGCCCTAACCTACTCAGGGGATCATTTAGGATGACCTATCAACCGGTACATCTTTGGACCGAGGGAGGGACCCCAGAGAAATCCCATGCGTTCCACGGGGTGGATTTATAGATTGTCCTTACAGGATGGTGCTAAAATTGAACTCCGAGCTCTGAAACACCCCAAACAGTGTTAGTGCCTCGCTAACTGCTATGCCAGCACGGATCTAAATGTTTTAAATGTCAGTACCTGACAGTTGTATAAAAATGTGGGATCACCATAAAGTACAGAGTAGATTGATTTTCTAGCAATTTTTTTGAAGAGACCTTAAAGCCTTATATACATTAAAGCAACTTGTACACCAATGCGCCCATTTGTAGTCTTCCTAAAGGTTGGATGGCTAAGTCAACTGAGGCCACTTTACAACATCAACTTGCTTCAGAAAAATAAATTATATTATCAAAGTTCATATCTGTCACCGTATTCTACATTGAGATTTATTTCCCCGTAGGCACTCACAGGAAAGTAAAGAGAATGAATCTCAGGGTTGTATTTGGTGATAGACGTACTTCAATAATAAATTTACATTGACTTGACTTTAACTTACCTGTGGTCGAACCTCTCATTTTTTTTCTACCAAAGACCAACCAGTGTAGGGTAAGGGAAGTCTGGCAGAAGAGGCAGTTGTAAACAAGATCAAAGGAAAATGGATTGTGCATGATTAGGCAGTTGGTTCTCTTGAAGGGAGAAAGGATGGGGGATGTCATAAGAATGAGGTTAGTAGTAGGTTATTTGTGGAATGACAACTTGATGGGTTACAAACTGAAGTCTGATTAAAGTATCATCATTACTTCAGTATATAAGAGATAGCTGTTGGCTAGATTTAATCAGAGAAGATAGTACATGGGCTATGAACTTCTCCTCACACCTAACTGTCTGTGATGGGAGGTCATGGTATTGTGAATGAAAGAGGAAGACTCAATATCAATGAAGATTTGTTGAGTAATGGACCTTGGAGGGTGTGTAATACCATAGAGATCGCTTGATTTTAGGGGAATACTTTGGAATCCCTAAGCATACTGAGTCCTGATCATTCAGCATTTTATTTTAATGAACAAACTGTGTTATGATCATCAAGTAACCATTTTGAATGTAAATAAATGTTACTTTGAAGTAATCTTATATTGGTGCTATGAACATAGAGGGCTTCCAAAAAAAATTTCCAACACTAAAAGTTTTGGACCATGTGTGAGGTAAAACCTGCTTTAAATCTATCTCGTATTTTGCAGAACTCATTTTGTATTTGTAAAATATAGACTTTTTTTAATGGGACCTGTATCATGTTTGCAGTCATAGTTGTAATTACACAATTGGAGATCATGTATGGATTGGGTCATCGGTGTTAAATAAAGATTTTAATGTTTACTGTCAGTACTTTAATTTATTTTGGAGTATGCTGTATGTTATATTTGAGATGCCCATGCTAAAATCTACCAGAACCATTTTACTGGAGCAACATTAATTCTACTAATACATTCACTACTCATCTTAAATAGCAACACTCCTCACCTCCCCCCCACACCCAATGGCTCATTGCAATGGGCAAGTCCTTGGTTAACTATGTTCGTGGACACGGAAGCAGCACTCAGCACGCTGGAGGAACTCTGCAAGCCAGGCAGCGTCTATGGAAATGAGTGAACAGTCGACGTTTCTGGCCGCAACTCTTTATCAGGACTGGAAAGGTCAGAGAAAGAAGGTGGGGAGGGGAGGAAGAAGTACAAGGTGACAGGTGATAAGTGAGACTGGGAGAGAGAGAGAGGGGGTGAAGTTGATCGGTGACCGAGATAAAGCGATGGCTAAATCTCTTTTTACCAGTCCTGAGGAAGGGTCTTTTCCATAGACGCTGCCTGGCCAGCTGAGTTCCTCCAGCATGTTGCTCAGATTTCCAGCATCTGCAGATTTTTCTTGTGTTCATGCACATGGAGATGGATGTGTCCCAGCACAGACATGAAAGGTAGGTTTCCCTAAGGGGTACCAGTTGACTGCCTCTACCTGAGACCAGGTGACAACCCACCAACACTTCCTCCTAACTACCCCTCGAGGAGGACTACACTCCACAGCATCAGAAAACTGTCTCTGACCCTATCACTAACCTCAGCAACTCTGGAGAACACTCATCTACTACCACAAACCTCATAGTTCCCTTACCCGACACTGCTTGCTTCTACCTCCTACACAAGATCCAGAATACTGACTGTCCAGGTGGGCCCATTGTCTCTGCCTGCTCCCGCCCGACTGAACCCGTGTGCTCATACCTCGATTCCATTCTACCCCCCAGGGTTCAGTCCCTTCCCACCTACATCGGTGACTCTTCTCATGCCCTCGATCTCCTCAGTAACTTCCAATTCCCCAGCCCTGCCCGCCTCATCTTCACCCTGGATCTTCAGTCCCTATACAATTCTATCCTCATCAAGAAGGCCTCAAAGCTCTTCACTTTTTTTCTTGACAAAGGAACCTACCAATCGCCCTCCACCACCCCTCCTCTGTCTGGCAGAACTGGTGCTCACCCTGAACAATATTTCCCTCAGTTCCTCCCACTTTCTCCGAACTCGACGGGTAGCCACGGGCACTCACACAGGCCTCAACTATGCCTGCCTCTTCATCAGTTATGTAGAACAGTCTATGTTTGAAGCCTTTCCCAGTTACACTCCCCAACTCTTCCTCCGCTACACTGATGCTGCTTCATGTATGCATGATGAGCTCGTCAATTTTATCAATTTTGGGGAGCGCTTTGTCGAGCACCTTCACACCATCCACCACAAGTAGGACTTCCCAGTGGCAAACATTTTAATTCCCATTCCCATTCCAATGTGTTGATCCATGGCCTCCTGGTGTGCCAAGATGAGGCCACCCTCAGGGTGGAGGACCAACACCTTCTATTCCCTCTGGGTAACCTAATCCGGATAGCATGAATATTAATTTCTCCTTCCAGTGACCAGAAATTCCACCCCTCACTTGCTTTATTCCCCACTCTGACCTTTTCTTCTCACCTGCCTATTACTTCCCCCTGGGCCTCCTCCTCCCCTTTCTCCTATTGTCCACTCTCCTCTCATATCAGATTCTTTCCTCTTCTTGCTGGCTTCATCTATCACCTTCCAGCTAGCCTCCTTCCCCTCCACCCACCTTTTAATTCAGGCATCTCACCCCTTCCCTCTCTTTCCTGATGAAGGGTCTCAGCCTGAATCATTGACTGTTTACTCTTTTCCATAGATGCTGCCTGATCTGCTGAAGTTCCTCCAGCATTTTGAGTGTGTTGTTAGTGGACTAGGTGAGTTTTTATAGAAGAGGATTCCCAGTTATTATTACTGATGCTAGTTTTTATTTTCCATATCTATTGTGGATTTAAAGTACCCATCTACCACAGTTGAATTCAATGTTAGTTGTCAACATATCAATAGTCCATTGCTCAGTACTCTAGAGACTAGCAGACTCTAGAATCTAGAACCAGGAGACAAAGACTTGAGAGACCTAGAGCATTTGTTTTACCAGAGCAGATTACTACCAGCTCAGCATTCTTCTGAATGAAATTATTCCACATGTTTTTTTTTCCATTTCAGTGATGTCTCCATTTAATATAACAGTTTAATGTGCATTGCTTCAGGAAGGCTAAGGTATCATTAAGGATGTCTACTGCCCTGACCATTGCCTTTTCTCTCAGAGCCTCCTAGGAGAAGACACAGGGATTTGAAAGCCCAAATGACCACACTCAAGAAGAGCTTCTTCCTCAGAGCAGTGAACAATTCTCATCCTTCACATCCCTTCCAATTCTCAGCCATTTAATTCAGCCTCCAATATTACAGCACAGTAGAGGCCCTTCGGCCCACAATGTTGTGCTGACCTAATTCAAGAGCAATCTAAATCTTCCCACCCACATAGCCCTCCATTTTTCTTTCATCCACATGCCTACCTAAGAGTCCTTACTGCATCTGACCGTACCACCACCCCGGCAGAACATTCCAATCACCAGTTATTGTCGCTACAGCATTTTGCTTTGCAATACTTCCGTTAGCACTCCGATCTTTGCACCATCGTTTATTTTGAGACTCACACTGTCTGGTGTTGTATTTAGTATTGGAATGTATACCATTTACTCGGTGAGCTGGAGGTGAACAGGGAATTCCAGTACACCCTAGTGTAACTAATCTGACCTAAACAGATGTGATCAAGGTGCTTTATTGGAGCATCACCAGGCTGTGTTGGGGCATGACCTCAGCCATTTAAACAGCTGCTGAGATGCAGTGAGTGTCTGAAGGGAAACCGTAGAGGAGGGAAGGTGAGGGCAGGATTGGATGCGCAGGAGCTGGGCAGCTGAAGGTACGACCTCAAAAAGAGGAGCAAGGGACATTAGAGGTAAGCAGGAGGTGAGAATTGGAGTGCACAGAACTCTCCGGGATGGGAGGTGGTTAGAGATACAAGGGGATACAGAATCACTGGAACTTTGCACACAGAGAAGCTCATTCAGCCTATTGTGTCTGTGCTGGTCAAAAGATTTTAACCAGTCCAGTCACCCCATAGCTCTGTAGATCTCAGCTCTGTTTTCATATAATGAGTCATAGTGTCATAGAGCACCTCAGCATAGATACAGACCCCTCAGCCTATCTGGTCCATGCTAACCCAATCTTCTGCCTAGTCCCATCTAATTGCACCAAGAAAATATCCCTCCAGACCTGCCACATCCATGTACCTATCCAAACTTCTTTTAGATGCTACAATTGAACCTGCATCTGCCACTTCTGCTGGCAGCTCATTCTGAGCTTGCACCACTCTATGGGTGAGGTAGTTCTCCTCAGACTCCCCTTAAATATTCCACCTTTCACCCTAAACCTATGATCTCTGGTTCTGGTCTCACCCAACCTGAGGGGAAAAGGCCTGCAAGCGTTCGCCCTATCTATGCCCTTCGTAATTCTGTGTGCCTCTATAACATCTTCCCTTACACTCCAGGCAATAAATTCCTAACCCATTCAATCTTTCCCTATAACCCTGATCCTCAAATCCAGGCAACATCCTTGTAAATTTCCTCTGCACCCCTTCAAGCGTATTGATATCTTTTCTGTATATGGGTGACCAGAACTTCACATTAAACTCTAAATTTTGCCTCACCGAAATCTTGTATAACTTCAACATAATGTCCAAAATCCTGTTCTCAATGTCCTGATTTATGAAGCCGATGTGTTGAAAACTCTCTTCCCTGGACTATATAGCAGCCATGACACTTTCAAAGAATTACACAACTGCATTCTCAGATGGCTTTGTTCTACCACACACCTTTGAGACCTTCCATTCACTTACCCTGGTTTGTCTTTTCAAAGGGCAACACCTCACTCTTGGCAGCATTGAATTTCACTGCTACTTTTCAGCCCATCTTCCCAGCTGGTCCAGACCACACTGCAGGTTTTGATAGCCTTCCTTGATGTCCAGTGCACCCCAAAGACCAGTATAGCTGCTCAGACATCTTTTCCAGCAGTGAGTTCCAAATCTTTTCCTTACTCTTGGTGAACACATTATAGACCATAAGACATAAGGGCAGAATTATGCCATTTGGCCCATTGAGTCTGCTCCGCCAACACACACGGCTACTTTGTTATCCCTATCAATCCCATTCTGCTTTCTCTCTGTTACCTTTGACACCTTGAAAAATCAAGAACATACAGTATCAACATCTGCTTCAAACATACACAATGACTTGGCCTTCACAGCTGTCCATGGCAGTGAATTATCCTCACTTCCAACACAATGCCTTTACCAATTATTACCTTTGTTATAGCAGATAGCAGAGAGAGGTCCTTCCTCTTTATTCAGTCTTCATAATTTTATCCACCTTGTTTACACCTGTTTCAAAGAGAAAACCCTGAACAAGTAGTTACATGGCAATGGGGCAGCACAGTAGCATAGTGGCTAAAGTAATGCCTTACAGCACCAGCGACCGGGGTTAAATTCCTACCACTCTCTGAAAGGAAATTGTATGTGATGGGTTTCCTCCCACATTCCAAAGACATACAGTTAGCGTTAATGAGCCGTAAACATGTTACACTGGCGCTGGAAGCATGGAGACTCTTGCAGGCTGCCCCCAGCACATCCTCGGACAGCATTAGTCATGGGATGTAAAATGACCCATTTCACTGTATGTTTTAATGTACATGTGACAAATACAGCTAATTTTTGAATCTTTGTTTATCCAATCTTTCATCGCAGCTTCACTTTTCAGACCAACATCCATATGCATCGTCTCTGCACCCTCTCCAGTGGAATCACATCTCCCCTGTAGCATGCTGACCAGAACCATTGGAACACTCAGGCTGTGGTCTAACTAGTAAACAGGTCCTGGCCTCTCTGCCATCATAATATCTCAGGCAATAAAGGGAAGCAATTCCTCTTAGATTCCCCTTGAATATTTCACCTTCAAAACCAACTGAGTTACTTGTCCTTCTCCTTTTTGTGATTGTTCATTATCCATTCCCTTGACTTGGTTCAATACCCCACACTTGAGTGAATAAAACTCTATTTGCTACTTTTTGATCTAACTGGCAGACAGGGCCGGATTAAGCTAGTGCAGGGCCTGTAGCATATGTTATGAAGGGGCCCTAAATTTTAAAAGTGCACATAAGTATTAAAACATAGATTATTTGCTTGCATAGTAAAGTAATTTGATTTTTTCATTTGCTATACAGCCAGATAATACGAGAAATGTCTCACACTTCAGTAATAGTATTACTTACAGGTAGGTATCAATTTCAAATGTCAAAAGTAACAAAACTACAATTTAAATGTTACATTTTCTAGATTTAGCATGAGCAAATTTGTTGATGATACTGGAAATATCTGTTTCACACAGAAGTTCATGTGCAATGCTCATTAGAGTGAGATTGTTCAATCTGTTTTGACCCATGGTGCTCCTTAGTTCATTGTTAATCCTTTTCAGTTCTGAAAATGAGAGTTCTCCACTGCAGTTGGTAACCATGAGTGACAAATAGATGCGCAAGGCATTTTCTACATTTGGAAAACATGACTCCAAAGAATCGTCAGTTATTAAACGGTACAACTGTAACTCTACAAGGTCTTGTTTGGCGCCAATATGAGAGGCAAAATCAGTTTTCAACAGTTCAGTGAACTGCATAAATTCTTCATTAAGACTTTCTTCCAGATCTTCCAGATATGATTTAATAAGATTTGATGACCTCTTGACAATCTCTTCAGGTGTACAATCTCTTCATCTCTTCAGACTGTAACTGATGAAGGAATCCAAAAATACCATTCACCTTTAGATAAGCTTTCTGCCTTTTTGGCAGAGCAGAAAGCAATCTGTCAATAATGGCAAGGAATGTTCGGCTTTTAAACTTCTGAGAAGGTGTTTGAGATTCGACAAGTGGATCAAGAGTGCTGGAACCACTGAAATCATCATACGCGTGATATTGCTTGTGTTTTCTTCGAGTTTGCTGTTGATAATCATACTTAGTCAGATCCTTGGCTTTTTGCCCAATATCTGAAAAAGTAGATCCCATAGCTTGAATATATCCATGCAAGGATTCATAGAGTGCACAAGCTGTGTTCAAGTCTTGGCCAGAAAATTGCAAAGAAGCACTGGTCATTTGAAAACACTGTAATACTTGATCCCACAATATGACCCATTATTCCTGTTTCTAACTTCATCATGGTTGAAAGCAGTCCACGAGTCTGTTGTCAGCACTCTGCCTTCTGATCATTGTTATTTGAAATGTCATCCAGGACTTCTTTTATTGCAGAAAAGCTGTGTAAAAGTGCTTTTGTTGCATCTGCACGAGCTGACTGCTTGGTATCTGACATTCTTTTCACAAAGGGCAAATGAGCACCACCATCAGATAATGCAGCAGAAAGGAGATCCCACCGATAAGCAGAAGCAGAAAAAAACGTGTGCAGACTTTCTACAAATTGAAAGAAAATTAATGCTTCTTGACAACATTCAGCAGCACATTTTCCAACCAAATTTAGTGAATGTGCAAAGCGTGGAATGTAATTCGCAGACTCGTTCAGCTCTTTAATTCGTGCTTGTAAGCCACTATACTTGTCATTCATGTTGCTGGCATTGTCATAACTTTGACCACAGCAGTCTTTTACATTAATGTCTTTTTCCTTTAAAAAGTCAGGTAAACTTTGAGCAAGCTTTTCAGCACTATCACCTTCCGTATCCAAAAACTTCACAGATCTTTCAACTGGTCCAGACAGCAAAACATAGCACACAAAGTCAGCTGGTCCGCATTAGATATATCTGGAGTAGAATCCAATAGAACAGAATAATACCTGTATTTCTTCACTTCACAGATAATATGAACCAGTACGCTGGATCCAATCAGATTGATGAATTCCTCACATGTTGTTTTGTTAGGTATGATTTATAACCGCTTCCTTTGTTTGCATGAGCATTTATATGCTCTGCCAAAAAAGGGTCAAACCTGGCCAGTAATTCTAACAACCCCAGGTAATTTCCATTATGAGGAGAGCCAACAGTTTCATCACTACCATGAAAAAAAGTTAATGAAATAAGCATTTAAAAACAAATAGTTTATGTTACAAAAGCTAAGTAGCAGTATCAACAAAGATTAACGAACAATAATAAACTTATGTGACTGTTGTGGCTATGAGCATGTGTGGATCACGTAGGCTCAACAACCAATTAGGAATAGTGTTCTGAAAATTATCTCAAGCAACACATACAAAATGCTGGTGGAACGCAGCAGGCCGGGCAGCATCTATAAGAAGAAGTACAGTCAACATTTCGGGCCAAGACCCTTCGTCAGGACTAACTGAAAGAAAAGATAGCAAGAAATATGAAAGTGGGGGGGGGAATCTGAAATGATAGGAGAAGACAGGAGGGGGTGGGATAAAGCTAAGAGCTGGAAAGGTGATTGGCAAAAGGGATAAACAGCTGGAGAAGGGAAAGGATCATGGGATGGGAGGCCTAGGGAGAAAGAAAGAGGGAGGGGTCCTGCTGTGTTCCACCAGCATTTTGTGTGTGTTCCTTGAAACAATCACAGAAAAGAAACGGAGGATTCAATGGACACTTACCTCAACACTTGAAGACTTAGTTTTTGCTGACGATATCATTCTGCTAGCGAGTTGTCATTGTGACATTCAGAAGAAATCAGATAGACTTACATCATATGCATCGCAACTTGGGATGAACATTCAAGTGAGAAAAACAAAGATCATGAAGATGAACGCTTCCAACCTCCAACCAATAATCATCAATAATCAGCAAGTGAAAGAGGAAGATGAGCTCACATACCTTGGGAGTAAAGTCAGCACTGATGGAGATAGCGGTAAGGACGTATTAGCAAGACTATCTAAAGCAAATCAAGCTTTTGGCAGCCTAAATGCAGTTTGGAAATCCACACAACTCAAACTTAACACTAAAATCAGAATTTTTAAAAACAACATCCTAAGTGTGCTACTTTATGGAAGTGAATGTTGGAAGATGATGAAAGACAACAGCAAGAAACCTGACACGTTTCAGACCAAATGTCTACGACGTATCAAGAAGATCTTCTGGCCTGAGAAAATCAGAAACCAAGACTTGCTTATCTTGCAAAATGGAATCAATCTCAGTTTGTGTGAAGACAATGGAGATGGCTGGGCCATGTAATGAGAATGCCAAATGATCAGCTAGCAAAAGTAGCACTAAGGTGGACTCCACAGGGAAAGTGAAGTAGGGGCAGGGACAAAATGACGTGGTGAAGGTCTGTGGGAGCAGAACTGAAAGAAGTCAGCATGAACTGGGTTAACGGCGAGCAGCAGAGCGAAAGACCGACAGAAATGGAAGACCCTTGTGGAGGCCCCATGTGCCACCCAGGCACTAAGGGTTCAGATGATGACGATGACCTGAATTTCCAGCATCTGCAGATTTCCTTGTGTTTGCGTCTGAAAATTATCTGTTTAGTAAATAAACACAGCAGGCAGCGAAGAAAGCTAATGGCATGCTGGCCTTTATAACAAGAGGAATTGAGTAGAGGAGTAAAGAAGTCCTTCTGCAGCTGTACAGGGCCCTGATGAGACCCCACCTGGAGTATTGTGTGCAGTTTTGGTCTCCAAATTTGAGGAAAGACATTTTTGCTATTGAGGGAGTGCAGCGTAGGTTCACAAGGTTAATTCCCAGAATGGTGGGACTGTCATATGTTGAAAGATTGGAGTGACTGGGCTTGTATACACTGGAATTTAGAAGGATGAGAGGGGATCTGATTGAAACATATTATTAAGGGATTGGACACGCTGGAGGCAGGAAGCATGTTCCCGTTGATGGGTGAGTCCAGAACTAGAGGCCACAGTTTAAGAATAAGGGGTAGGCTATTTAGAACAGAGATGCAGAAAAACTTTTTCACCCTGAGGGTGGTGGATATGTGGAATGCTCTGTCCCAGAAGGTAGTGGAGGCCAAGTCTCTGGATGCATTCAAGAGAGAGTTAGATAGAGCTCTTATAGATAGTGGGGTCAAGGGATATGGGGAGAGGGCAGGAACGGGGTACTGATTGTGTATGATCAGCCATGATCACAGTGAATGGCGGTGCTGGCTAGAAGGGCCGAATGGCCTACTCCTGCACCTATTGTCTATTGTCTATAGTTGCTTATTGAAACTCATTTCAATTGGGAAATACAGTTTGAAATTTACAGTCTAATCCGATCTTGTATGTCCCTGAGCCGGTTCAGACTACCTCAAATCAGTAAAAAAATGTGGGATCATGAACTGGGTCGCATAAAACTGTTGAGTCGCACATCCCTTGTCGCAGGCTCACCGCTGTGGTGCATCCTCCAGCGGCATAACAGCGAATGCTGCAGCGGCTTGGGTACGTGGGAGATAGCACAAGGGTCACCATGACACAGCAAGGAGCCAACACACGCCTGCACACACATATCATGCAGCACGAAGCTTCCCCGACATGAAAACAACACCATTATCAGATCGTTGTGAGAATACGGTGAGATGCCGATTTCACCAGACAACAGCTTGCAAGCATTTAGTGCGGGGCCCGTAGCATATGCTACTTTTGCTACTAGGTTAATCCGGCACTGCTGGCAATCCTTCTATAACTTCATACACTCTGAAGCTCGAAGACAGACCATCCCGAGGTAATCAACAGCTTCCATGCTGACAGAGATCAATTTTGTCTAGAAAGTACACACTAATTTGGTAATCATATCTCTGCAGGTATTGTAACAAATGGTATGAAAAACACACAAGACAAGTAAGAGAGAATAATTGCTAGAAGTGGAGAGAATGGAAAGTAACTCTACCATTCACAGGAAGAAATGTGTGTATGTACATTGGACCTCAATTTAATAATATCTTGAGAGCTTGTTCATGTGTAAGAGATATCTGTTCAAATACTGGGTGTTTATGACCTGGGGACAGCATGTATGTGGCTCAACCTTGCCTCTACGACAAACCTCCTTACCACATTCCATATTTAAGTCATTTATATATCCTACAGCAAGCAAGACAAAATCCCAGATAAAGTCTCCACATTACATTCTTGCTTTTATATCCTAGTCCTCTTGAAATGAATGCTAAGATTGCATTTGCCTTCCTCACTACCAAGTCAACCTGCAAATTAGCCTTCAGGGAATCCTGTATGAGAACTCTGAAGTCCCTTTGTGCCTTAGATTTTTGAATTCTCTCTCCATTTACTTTACTTTACTTCACTTTATTGTCACCAAACAATTGATACTAGAGCGTACAATCATCACAACGATATTTGTTTCTGCGCTTCGTGTTCCCTGGAGTACAAATCGAAGTAAATATAATAAAAATTTAAATAATAAATCATAATTAGAAAATAGAAAAGGGAAAGTAAGGTAGTGCAAGTCAAGTCTGGATATTTGGAAGGTACGGCCCAGATCTGGGTCAGGATCTGTTCAGCAGTCTTATCACAGTTGGAAAGAAGCTGTTCCCAAATCTGGCCGTATGAATCTTCAAGCTCCTGAACCTTCTCTCGGAGGGAAGAGGGACAAAAAGTGTGTTGGCTGAGTGGATCGTGTCCTTGATTATCCTGGCAGCACTTTTATTCTACACTTGTATTCTACACTTTTATTCTTTCTACCAAAGTGCATGACCATACTCTTCCAAACACTGTGCCTGTATTCCATTTGCCACTTCCTTGCTGATTCTCTTAATTTGTCTAAGTCCTCCTGTACCCTCTCTACTTCCTCAAAACTACTTGCCCCTCCTCCTTCCTTTGTATTATCTGCGAACTTTGCAACAAAGCCATCAATTCTATCAGATGCCATTGACAAATAACATGAAAAGAAGTGGTCCTAACACAGTCACAGGCAACCAGCCAGAAACGGCTCCCTTTATTCCCACTCTTTGCCTTCTGCCCATCAGCCACTGCTTCTTCATCAATGTGAGTATCTTTCCTGTGATACCATGGGCTTTTAACTTATTGAGCAGCTTCATATGTGGTGCCTTGTCAAAGGCATTCTGAAAATCCAAGTACACAACATTTACCAATTCTCCTTTGTCTATCCTGCTTGTTATTTCTTCAAAGAATTCCAACAGATTTGTCAGGGAAGATTTTCCCTTGAGGAAACCATGCTGACTCTGACTGATTTTTATCATGTGCCTCCAAGTACCCTGAGACCATACCCTCGACTCCGACACCTTCCCAACCATGAGGTCAGAACAACTGGCCTATAATATCCTTTCTTCTGCCTCTTTCCCTATTTGAAGAGTTGATTTACATTTGCAATTTTCCAGTCTTCCAGAACCATTCCAGAATCTAGTATTTCTTGAAAGCTCATTACTAATGTCTCCACAATCTCTTCAGCTATCTCTTTCTGAACCCTAGGGTGTATTCCATCTAGTCCAGGTGATTTCTTTACCTCCAGGACTTGCAGATTCCTAAGAACCTTCTCTCTAGTTATGGTAACTTCACACAGTTGAACCCTTTGACACTCTTAAACTTCCAGCATACTGCTAGTGTCTTCCACAGTGAAGATTAATGCAAAATATTTATTCAGTTTTTCTACCATTTCTTTCTCTGCATTACTACCTCCCCAGCATCATTACCCCGCGGTCCAATATCCACTCTCACTTCTCATTTGCACTTTACATATCTGAAGAAACTTGTGGTATCCTCTTTTATTGGCTAGCTTACTTTTATATTCCATCTTTTCCTTCTTCATGGCTTCTTTAATTTCCTTCTGTTGGTTTTCAGAAGCTTCCCAATCGTTTAATTGTTGCTCTATTATATGCCCTTTCCTCGGATTTTGTGTTGTCCTCCAATTTATTGACACTATTCCTATACCCAGGAAGGATAAAAAAAAATTCCATCGAAGTTTCCCTAACTTCCTCTCCTAGTTCCTTAAGCATTCTGGTATATATCTCATGAAAATCAATAACTAAGCTTCAGATATTGGAAATCTGAAATCCAAATGGAAAATGCTGGCAATACTCAGCAGGTCAGGCTTAACATGAAAGGGGAAGTAGTTAACATCTAAGGTCGAAGACCTTCTATCCACACTGAGAAAGAGAGAAAACAAGTTAGTTAAAAAAAGTGCTGGAGGAACTTAACTGGTCAAGCAGCATTTGTCGATAAAGTTGGCTGGCGATCCTCTGACAGGATGAAGATCTGAAATGTTGATAGTCCATTTCCGTCTCAAGATGCTGCCTGACCTGCTGAGATTCTCACATTTTGCTTCACTTGTTCCATTCTTCCTCTCTCACATGAGTCACACAGTTCTCAGTGTCTGCTCACACCTTTGGGGTGGGGTGGAGAGGGGGAGAGGTCATGCTTATCATTCAACGTACAGAATTAGGCACAGCTTTTAAATTTCACAATTTCATTAATTACTGCCCTGCCACCATGCCGCAACAGCTTCCTTGACTCCCCTGTAAAGATGCAGGAGGACAGCCAGTAAACTGGGGTGGCATAGTGGTGTAGGGGTCAGCATATTGTTATGAAGATACCGGCAACCTGGATTCAGTCTGCCGCTGTCTGTAAGGAGTTTGTATATTCCACCCACGTCCTTGTGGGTTTCCTCCTGGTTCTCCGCTTACCTCCCACAATCCAAAACATGTATGGGTTAATCGTTTATTTGCTCATATAGGAGTAATTGGGGAGTTTGAGATCATGGGCCAGAAGGGCCTGTTACTCTGCTGTATTTCCAAATAAAAATCTAATATTTAATTTAAACCAACAAAACACTTTATTGATAAAGTAAGTCACAGAAGGCAAAACATTAACTTTAATATATCCTTATATCAGACAAGCAAATGGATCCCTAGTAGATTCCACACTAAACAATTTCATAACATTAGGGGCACTTAGTGATGCACCCCTTAAAGTGATATCAAACAATGTTCTCCAGGGCATTGTCCCAAGGGCAACCGTTGATCACCTTCATCAAGCCAGAAGCTGACCGTTTGCTGATGATTACAAAATTCCCCTGTGATGAAGCACTCTGTCCCTCTTGAACAACTTTCATAGGCTGAAATTGGACAAGTATAGCTTGCGCCAGGTAAGTGTCAAGAAATGCCCATGTCTGAGTGAACACTGGTGACCAGACACTTAACTGCGCCAAGCAGGTAAAGTTCACGGCAAGAACACCAGGTCAGAGACTATGCACTTTGCAGTGAGGGGCTCACTACCTGACATTGTAAGGCTTTTCCACCGCCTAAGCGTACCTTGATGGGATATTCTCTCCAACACCACTTATGAACTCAACACTAATCAGAAGTAGACAGTCCTTTTGAATGGAACCCAGTTATCTCCTTGAGCATTTACACCCTTGTGTCTGCAGTCACCTGAGAATGGGGAAGCACCAAGATTTCTTCCACAGCACATTCAAACCATGAACTCTACCACACCAAAGGTCATGTGAAGAGGAGAATGTTATAATAGTCACAGGGGATTTCAATATACAGGTTGATTGGGAAAATCAGGTTTGTGCTAGATCCCAGGAGAAGGAATTTGTGGAATGCCTACAAGATGATTTTTAGAGCAACTTGTGGGTGAGTTCACTAGGGAAAAAAGCAAATCTGGATTGGCTGTTGTGTGAAGAACCAGATTTGATTAGGGAGTTTAAGGGAAAGGAACCCTTAGGAGCCCATGATCATAATATGATAGAATTCATCCTGCAATTTGAGAAGGAGAAGATAAAATATTACAGTGGAGTAAAGGGAATAACAGGGGCATGAGAAAGGAGCTGGTCAAACTTGACTGGAAGGGGACAATAGCAGGGATGACAGCAGAGCAGCAATGGCTGGAGTTACTGAGACAAATTCAGAAGGCACTGGAAAGTATCTTAAAGGGAGGATGAGGCAACCATGGCTGAACAAAGGACATCATAAAAGCAAAAGAGCGGACATACAATATAGCAAGAATTACTGGGAATCTGGTGGATAGGGAAGTTTTTAAAAAAATCAACAGGAGGCAACTAAAAAGCATTAATGAGAGAAAACATGAAGATAAGCTAGCCAATAATAATAAAGAAAATACAGTACCAATTTTTTTCAGATATATAAAGAGTGAAAAAGAGATGTGAGATGTGATGGCTGGAAAATTACGCTGGAGAGGCAGTAATAGAGGACAAAGAAATGGTGGGCTAACTTAGTATTTTGCTTCAGGCTTCACTGTAGAAGACACCAGCAGTGTGCCAGACATTTTGAGTGTCGGGGGGAGAAGTTACTGTAGCTGCTATTGCTAATGACAACTACACTAGTGCTTGGGAAACTACAACGTCTGAAGGTAGGTGTCAGCCGGACCAGATGGACTGCACCCCAAGGTTCTAAAAGGGGCAGCTGAGAAGGTATTAGTAATGCTCTTTTCAGAATCACGAGGTTTGGAATGGTTCTGGGGAATTGAAATTGAAAATGTCACTCCACTCTTTAAGAAGGGGGAGAAGGCAAAAGACAGGAAATTATAGGCCAGTTAGTCTGACTCTTGGTTGGGAAGATGTCGGAGTCCACTGTTAAGGATAAGTTTTTGGGGTATGTGGAGGCACATGATAAAATAGGCTATAGTCAGCATAGTTTCCTTCAGGGGAAATCTTGCCTGACAAATCTGTTGGAATTCTTTGAGGAAACAACAGGCGGGATAGGCAGAGGAGAATCGACAGATGGTGCTTACTTGGATTTTCAGAAGGCCATTGACAAGGTGTTGCACATGAGGCAGCTACACAAGTTTAGAAACCATGGTATTACAGGAAAGATAGAATGAATAGAAGGTTTGCTGACTGGCATGAGGCAAAGAGTGGAAATGAAGGAGGCCTTTTCTGGTTGGTTGCCAATGTCTAGTGGTTGGTGCTGAGACTGTTTGTTTTATGTTTCAGTGATATGGATGAGGAAATTGCTGGCTTTGTGGCCAGTTGTGAGGTTGATATGCAGATAGGTGGAAGGGTAGATAGTGGTGAGGAAGCAGGAGTCTGCAGAAGGACTTAAATGGGCAAAGGAGTGGCAAATGGAATTCAGTGCAGGGAAGTGTCTGGTCTAGCACTTTGGTAGAAGGAATAAAGGCTTGGACTATTTTTTAAATGGGGATGAAATTCAGGAATCAGAGATGCAAAGGGTTATTGGAGTCCTCATGCTGGATTCCATAAAGGTTAACATGTAAATCCAGTCGGTGGTACGGAATGCCAATTCAATGTTTGCACTTATTTTGAGAGGACAAGAATATAAGAGAAAAGATGGAAAAAAACACCAATTATGCAAAACAATAGAAGTGAGCAGCAGCTTTCCGAACCAAAATGAGTGCTTAGATTCGAACCCCGGAGCAGGCCCAAAGCCTCGGTATTAGTTCATCATATTAGCAGGCATGAAGCATATTCATCTAGGGAAGTCTTCAAAGCCTCAGCACCATGGAGCTGAACATCATGGGACAGCCAGCAAGCTAGTGATCGGGCAAGTGATGTCTTTCCAGTCTATCTGGATGGGCATTTGAATTGTCCAAACAGTGTATCATAGTCAATAGACAATAGACAATAGGTGCAGGTGTAAGCCATTTGGCCCTTTGACCCAGCACCGCCATTCACTGTGATCATGGCTGATCATCCACAATCAGTACCCTGTTCCTACCTTCTCTCCATATCCCTTGACTCCGCTATCTTTAAGAGCTCTATCTAACTCTTTCTTGAAAGCATCTAGAGAATTGGCCTCCACTGCCTTCTGAGGCAGAGCATTCCACAGATCCACAACTCTCTGGGTGAAAAAGTTTTTCCTCAACTCCATTCTAAATGGCCGACCCCTTATTCTTAAACTGTGGCCTCTGGTACTGGACTCCCCCAACATTGGGAACATGTTTCCTGTCTCTAGCGTGTCCAATCCCTTAATAATCTTATATGTTTCAATCAGATCCCCTCCCATCCTTCTAAATTCCAGATGCATAGCTTGCACTCGGACTCGAGTTCCGGTGCAGCAGAATGTACCAGGCCTAGACATCACTGCCCAGTGACTCACTCTGGGCCAAGATTACACTGTCCAGACTGAAGCCGCTCTAGATTTCTCCAAATCGACGATCCAACCTCGCACCTGGGCCAGTAGTACAGTCATCTGAACCCCTCTGTTCAATGGAAAGTGGAGCCATGATGGAATGGGGCAACAGACTTAATGGGCCAAATGGCCTACTGCTCCTCCTATGTCTTCTGAAAGGAGAGGGCTCTACATATACACAAAAGCTGTGATTCAACAGGGAACCCATAACCTTCAGAAAAGATAGTGGGTGGGAAACAATGCAGGAGGTTCAGAGACTCATCAATGATAACATTCTTCTGTGCTTCAAGACCATCTAAGACCTAAAAATTGACAGTGCTGAGAGTTAAAGAGTGCTTATGAAGGATGAAGATTCAGTCTGTGACTACTGGACAAAAGCCTCAACTTTGACTGTGCTCTTTTCACGTGCTCTTGACTCCATAGAACAGCAACTCATTTGGTCCAGCTGACAAACAGACACTGGAACATGAGAACCCAGGACAGAAACCCATACCCTGCTGGTCTTGGAAGCAGAATTACTTTGAGCCAGTACATTAACCCATATTCAAGGACCCAGCGGCCAATTTAAATGCGTATGCCACTGCCATTAAACACTCCATCAGCAACTGGATATGGGACTGCACACCAAAGAGGTTTCTCAATTGGAAATCATGGATGAACCAAGAGACCCACTCGAATCCACATAGAAGTTATGGGGAGAAGGCAGAAGAATGGGATCATCCATAATGGAATGGTGGAGCAGGCACCATGGCAAAATATCTTGATTCTGGTCTTCTATCTTATAGTCTTATAGCATCACTTTCCCACAATAAATCACATGCCAACTTGCAAACATGTGCTGCCATTCCTGCACTGTGTTAAAGTTGTGGAACTCCTTGCTGAACAATATTTTGTTCCTTTTACTACAATGGCCACAATAACTCAAGAAGACAGTCTGCCCTCTTAAAAGCAACTAGCTTGGCTATTAAATCCTGGAAATACTTATTTTCTTGGAGAATGCGTGTTCTTACTAAGTTCCAACAACGTAAGTTAAAACATGTCAGGAGTGGGTAGGAAGTCCAAGTTTATTGTCTAGTTCAATTTTATTGTTGTCAGCATAAAATCCCAGGGTAAAAATGCCATGAGAATTTGTTTTTTTTTTGTAGCAGCAGCACAGTGCATTGCAAACATCACCAACATTTGTTAATATAAACATAAGTTAATTGAATTAACTTTCAGAACAATAATCTATTTCACATTTCCTGTCTAATTTTATCTCTGGTTTGCTCTGCTCTGCTTCCCCATACTTGCTCACTGAATCTGTGCACTTTGTGAAGAATGATAGAGTATTCATTCAATTGTACCCTCCAGCTGCATGAGATCTCCTTATTGTACCAATGTTCTTTTTTTAAGGAAGCTCATGTTCCATTTTATTTTGCACTGATCCTTTTTGTTCTCTTATTGCTCTTATAATTATGCCATGGGTGGTATTTTTATCATAAGACTGTTTTATTTTAGCTTCTATTCCATTAGTTATCCGTGGAGCTTTAGCAGTGCCGCTTTTTCCTGATTTTCCTGATGGTCTTGGCTTATTGCAAAAATAGTGCTGCCTTGAAGGTTTGGTACTGGACAATGACTGTTTCCTTGGACAATCTTTGTTTCTGTATCCCTTTGATTAGCCAAATTCTCAAGTGATTGAAACTAACTTTCTTTCTATTGACCAGCTTTCCCTTTGACCACTTCATCAAGCATCTTCATTCTGTCTGCCACAACAGGTGGGATTTCCCAGTGACTACCCGTTTTAATTCTACTTCCCATTCCTATTCCATGATGTCAGTTTGTGGCCTCCTCTACTGCCATGATGACACCTGGGGAAGAAACACCTCATATTCTGTCTGGCTAGGCTCCAGCCTGGCAGCATGAACACCAATTTCACTAACTTTCAGTAATTTCTCTACCCCAGTCTCTCTTTTTCAGGTCCCTTACCCCTTGTCCTCACTTGCCCATCACCTCCCTCTAGTGCCCCTCCCCCTTCTCTTTCTCCCATGGTGCATTCTTCTCTCTAATCAATCCTTCTACTTCAACCCTTTGCCCCTTCCACCTATCACTCTCCAGCCCCTCAGTAAACACCCCCCCACTCACCCTCCTTCCTCCTCACTTTGCCAGCTTGCATTCCTTCCCCTCTCCCTCCGTCTTATTCTGGCTTTCCCCTCCTCCTTTCCAATTATAATGAAGGGTCTTGACCCAAACCATCTACTGTTTATTCCCTCCATAGATGCTGCCTGACCTGTTGAGTTCCTCTAGAATTTTTGGATGTGTTGTCCTGGATTTCCAGCATCTGCAGGATCTCTTGTGCTTATCTTCCTCTTGACCAGCTTTATTTTTGATTTTTACTCCTCTTTTCCCACAACCATTTGAAACGGAATGAAACATTGATTACTAGTAGGCAGACGTCCCTCCACTGCAGCTTCTTTCATTTGAAGAAAAGGTTGCCATATTCAACGGTTTCTCTTGCCATCCGAGCAATGGCCAATAAAGTACTAAGAAGACAGTGAAGATTAACCAACTTTCATTGGACTTGCCTCTCCTTAGCCCTTAAGGTCTTAAGCCAGCAGTGACATTGAAAGCTTTTGTCCACCCATGGACTTCTCAACTCAGGTTCACTGGATATCACCCCTGACTAAAGGAAACATAGGCTAGTACTCAAGATGGAGCTGACTAGATTTACAACCCTCTGCAGCTTCTTTCAGTCCTGTGCAGTAGCCCCTCCATACCAGACAGTGATGCTCCACAGTACATCTATAGAAGTATTTGAGTGTATTTGTTAACATACCAAATCTCTTCATACTCCTAATGAAGTGTAGCCGACATCTTGTCTTCTTTATAACTACATCAGTGTGTTGGGACCAGATTGGATCCTCAGAGATCTTGACACCCAGGAACTTGAAGCTGCTCACTCTCTCCACTTCTGATCCCTCTATGAGGATTGGTATGTGTTCCTTCATCTTGCCTTTCCTGAAGTCCACAACCAGCTCTTTCGCCTTACTGACATTGAGTCCCAAGTTGATACTGTGGAATCACTCCACTAGTTGGCATATCTCACTCCTGTACACCCTCTCGTCACCACCTGAGATTCTACCAACAATGGTTGTATTGTTAGGAAATTTATAGATGGTATTTGAACTATGCCTAACCACACAGTCATGTGTATACAGAGAGTAGAGCAGTGGGCTAAACACACACCCCTGAGGTGCGCCAGTGTTGATTGTCAGCTAGGAGGGTATGTTATCACCAACCTGCACAGATTGTGGTCTTCCGATTAGGAAATCAAGGATCCAATTTCAGAGGGAGGTACAGAGGTCCAGGTTCTGCAACTTCTCAGTCAGGATTGTAGGAATGATGGTATTGAAATCTGAGCTATGGTCGATGAACAGCATCCTGACATAGGTGTTTGTGTTGTCTAGGTGGTCTAAAGTCGTGTGAAGAGCCATTGAGATTGTGTCTGCCATTGATCTATTGCGGCAATAGGCAGATTGCAATGGGTCCAGATCCTTGCTGAGGCAGGAGTTCAGTCTAGTCATGACCAACCTCTTGAAGCATTTCATCATTGTTGATGTGAATGCTACCAGGCGATAGTCATTAAGGCAGCTCATATTATTCTTCTTAGGCACTGGTATAATTGTAGTCTTTTTGAAGCAAGAGGGAACTCCTGCCTGTAGCAATGAGGTTGAAAAGCTCTCTGCATATTCCACCTATCACCTTGCATCTGCTGACATCATTCCCTTTTACCCCACACAAGTTTCCTACTTCCACCACAACCCCACCTCCTGTGCTCTTATCCTGGTTTCTTTCCAGTCCTGATAAAGGGTCTCAGCTCGAAATGTCCACTGTCTATCTCCCTCCATCAGTACTGCCTGACCCATTGAGCTCCTCCAGAATGTGTGTGTGTGTGATTCTGCAGTAAGAGTCAACTACTTATGGAGTAGACTGATAGATAGATAGATAGATAGATAGATAGATAGATAGATAGATAGATAGATAGATAGATAGATAGATAGATACTTTATTCATCCCCAAGGGGAAATTCAACATTTTTCCAGTGTCCCATACACTTATTGTAGCAAATGATTCTCAGCATGTTGACACAGCCTTCTATCTACGGAAAAGAGTAAACAGTCCCCATTTCGGACCGAGACCCTTCATCAGGACTGGAAAGGAAGAGGGGAAGTCAGAGTAGGAAACTGGGGGAGGGGAGGGAGAAGTACGAGGTAGGAGGTGATACGTGAAACCGGGAGAGGGGAAGGGGCGAAGTGAAGAACAAGTGTCCACCTTTGAAAGAAAAGAAGGGCTGGAAAAGGGGGGATAGGGTCTGATCGGAGAGGACAGAAGACCATAGAAGAAAGGGAAGTTGGAGGATCACCAGAGGGAGGTGATGGGCAGGCAAGGAGATAAGGTGAGAGAGGGAAATGGGAATGGGGAATGGTGAAGGGAGGGGGGACAATTACCGGAAGTTCACGAAATCAATGTTCATGCCATCAGGTTGGAGGCTACCCAGACGGAATACAAGATGTTGCTCCTCCAACCTGAGTGTGGCCTCATTGTGACAGTAGTGGAGGCCATGGACTGACATGTCAGAAAGGGAATGGGACGTAGAATTGAAATGGGTGGCTACCGGGAGATCCCACTTTTTCTGGCAGTTGAAGCATAGGTGCTGGGTGAACCAGTCTCCCAATCTATGTTGGGACTCACCGATGTACAGGAGGCCACACAAGGGAGCAATGGATACAGAAGATGACCCCAACAGACTCGCAGGTGATGTGTTGCCTCACTTTGAAGGACTATTTGGGGCCCTGAATGGTAGTGAGGGCGGAGATGTAGGGGCAGGTGTAGCATTTGTTCTGCTTGCAAGGATAAGTAACAGGAGGGAGATCACTGCGGGGGGACAAGTGGGCAAGGGAGTGGCGTAGGGAGCGATCCCTGGAGAAAGTGGGGGAAGGGGAAAGATGTGCTTTGTGGTGGGACACCATTGGTGTTGATGGAAGTTATGGTGAATTATGTGCTGGACACGGAGGCTAGTGAGGCGTTGGTGAGGACAAGAGGAACCCTATCCCTGGTGTGGCAGTGAGAGCATGGGGTGAGGGCAGCTATGCAGAAATGGGAAATTTCTCCCTCCTTCGCACTTCACCTCTCCTAATTCCTGTTTCCCTCTCTCATCGTATCTCTTTAATTACCCATTGCCTCCCTCTGGTGCTCCTCTAGCTTCCCTTTCATCCATGGTCTTCTGTCCTCTGCCATCAGATTCCCTCTTCTCCAGAACTTTATCCTGTTCACCAATTGACTTCCCAGCTCTTTTCTTCATCTCTCCCTCTCTCTCATTTTCACCTTTCACTCCCACCTTGTACTTCTTTCTCCCTTCCCCCTACCTTCTTACTTTGACTTCTCTTCCTTTCCAGTTCTGATGAACAGTCTTGTCCAGAAACATCGACTGTTCATTCTTTTCCATTGATGCTGCCTAGCCTGCTGAGTTCCTCCAGCACTTTGTGTGTGTTGCTCTGGATTTCCAGCATCCGCAGATCTTTTCGTGTTTGTGACACAGCTTTCAAAGTCTGATGCCATTCTTCTTCAGATTCTGGAGGCCAGGCACCCTGGGCACTATGACAAGGGCCCTTCTTCCTTTTCTCCTACAGGCACCTCCCTGTCTTTGGACTCTCCTTTTTCTCATGATCTTGTTCAGGGTCTATGGAACCAGCACAGAGATTCTTCATACTAAACACATGACCTTGCTCCAGGTCTATGGGACCACCACAGAGACACTTCACACCAAACACATACAGATCTGTAACTCCTGGAAACTCCCAAATAAAGCCAATCAAACCACAAGGTTACCCCTCCACAATGTTAGAGGTGCAAAAAGGGACATGCTGCTAACACATGACTCCCAAAGCAGGGCCTGCACTGGGCGCCAGTCACGCCTCTGTGAGGCAGTTTAACAGAGGAACGCTGCTGAGGGAATGCCTTTGCCTGTGCACACTCCGCGTGCTCTACAAGTACGAACTAGGAAATTGTTTCATTATTGTCACATCAAAGTCCAAAGTACAATATCTGAAATACATCTTATGAAAATGTTTGTTTGATGATGAACTTCAATAAAAAATAAATTACAAAAAAAATATATGAGAAACTAAATAAATGTTGACAAGCACCCATATGCAAAATAAGACAAATTGTGCAAATAAAAAAAAGAAAATAAATAATGCTGACAACATGAGTTATAGGGTTTTTGAAAGTGAGTCTATTGGTTTTTATTTCTGAACCTGGTGGTGTGGGACCCAAGGCTCCTGTACTTCTTGCCTGATGGTAACAGTGCGAAGAGAGCATGGCCTGGATGGATGCTGCTTTCCAGTGAGATAGGGCTCCTTGTAAATGTACCAAGATACAGTGGAAAGCTTCGCTTTGTATGTTATCCACACAGATCATTCATCAAATCAGTACATCGAGATTCTACGTGGAATACTCAGTGATGGAATTCAGAATTAAGTGTTACATTTACAGAGGAAGTGTGGAAATGCAGTGAGGAGAGACAATAAAATGCAAGACCATGACAAGGTAAAGGTTCCATCTTACTTCCCTATATCAGTGAGGTAGAAGCTATCCCTGAACCTCATGGTTTATGCTTTGAGGTTTTTGTAACTTCAGCCTGATAGAAGGAGGGAAAAGAGAAAATATGTGGGATGGGCAGGAGTTTTTGATTATGCTGGACGCTTATCGGAGCAGCAAGAAGTATAGACAAAGTCCATAGAGGGGAGGCTGGTTTACAAACATCATGCAAACTGAATAGGAGATTGAATGATAATTAGGGGTAAACAGGAATACGGAATTAGGATTACATTTAGAATAGCCATAACCCTATTGAACAGCAGAGCAGAGTCAAGGGGCCGGATGGCCTCTTTCTGCCATTGTTTCATGTGCTTGTTCAAAATGCACAAAGTACATATGGTTCGGGTGCCATTTGATTTAGCTCAATGAATTAGAAATGATAATCAAACATGGTGCAATTGAATTTTCCAGGCTGTGGTCTTTAATCTTTTCCCATGCCTCCGCAACTCTGCTTTGAGGTATTCCCACCTTTCTTTGTTGCCAGATCCACAATGGACAACGCATGTTGGCTGTTGGCCTTCCTCTCATGGGGTGCCCTGAACAATGGCACCAGGAGCCATCACAACACAGAGCAACTCAATGCAACACGTCAGGTTTTATAACTCTGTTTTAGACCTTCCCAGACCAGAACCACACGTTGCAATGGATTTGCTTCTGACATCCAGATGTATTATCAGTCTGGCTTGCGTTCCACATTCAGTACTGCTACCTCCCTTCACTGCAGAAAACAATGGCAAGAAGCCAAGGCCAAACAGATAATGAGGAACTTAACCTGCACTCTTGGGCTGAACAAAAGTTACCTGCTGGGACAGCATCCACATTAATTGTGGTCTCCCATATGTGCCTACTTCCTGACAGGTTATAATGTAAAAGTTAGGGGGATGGCATTCTGGAAAATGGAATTAAAAGCCATCCAAGAGCTACTGAAAAATTCCTGGAAGCTATTACTTATAAGAGTACTTAGAAAAGCCTGCTGGGATTAAGTTAAATCAACACAGCTCTATGAAAGGGAAAGGATGTTTACCCAGTTACTAAAGTTCTTTGAAGATGGAATGAACATTCTGGGTAAAGATGAGCTGGTGTAAGTCATAAGCATAAACAAGCAGCTGGAAGAACTCAGCAGGCCAAGCTGTGTCTGTGGAGGCAGAGGGATGGTCAATGTTTACAGACTCAGCAGCTATCCTTCTAGAAGTTTGTTTTTGCTCCAGGTTCCAGCACTTGCGCTCCCCTGTGTCTCTCAATGTGTGACGGTCCCTAAACAGCGCCACAAAATATCCCAGCACAAGATAATGGGGCTGAGGGTAACTACAGTGGCATGGATAGAAGGTTGGTTAACTGACAGAAGATCATATATCTATTGATGGTCACTTCCTCTATAGCTAGTGGGATGATTCCAGGATCAGTGTCAGAGATCTGGCCACTTACATTCAATATTAAGATAATGAAGCTGACTAGGACATAAGGGGTCCTGTCCTGAGCTTGGAAGAATGTCTGTGTGGATGAGTGGGCAGAGGCAGAGAAGAAATATGCTTGTTTTGTTTTGCTGTTTTATTGCTTGTTGTGTTCTGTGTGGTTCTGCTGAAAATTATCAGCATCCTATTTTGGTGCTGGAATGTGCAGCAAGGCTTGCGGGCGGTCCCTGGCAATCCTTCAGTTGCGTAAACTGTTAACACAAGCAATGCATTTCCCTGTATGTTTCAATGTACACGTGACCAATAAATTATTCTGAATCTGATTCTCAAAACAAGTTACAAGATGACTTGTTAAAAGCCAACATAAAAGCCAAAGAGAGGGCATTTAATAGAGCAAAAATTAGTGAGAAGTTAAAGGATTGGGAAGCATTTAAAAACCCACAGAAGGCAAATTAAACAGTCATTAAGAAGGTAAAGATGGAATGTGAAAGTAAGCTAGCCAATAATATTGAAAAGGATACCAAAAGTTTTTTCAGGTATATAAAGTGTAAAGGAGAGGTGAGAGTAGATATCAGACTGCTGGAAATCAATGCTGGAGAGGAAATAAAGGGCATCAACAAAATAGCAGATGAACTGTATAAGGATTACACATCAGTCTTCACTGTGGAAGACACTAGCAGTGTGATGGAAGACCCAGGTGTCACGGGGCATGAAGTGTATGAAATTACCATAACTAGAGAGGCTATTCTTGGGAAACTGAAAGGTCTGAAGGTAGATAAGTCACCTGGACCAGATGGTGTACACTCCAGAGTTCTGAAAAAAATGGCTGAAGAGATTATGGAGGCATTGGTAATGATCATTCAAGAATCACTAGATTCTGGAGCAGTTCTGGAAGACTGGAAAATTGCAAATGTCACCCCACTCTTCAATAAGGAAGAAAGCTATAGGCCAATTACTCTGACCTCAATGGCTGGGAAGATGTTGGAATCAATTATTAAGGATGAGGTCTCAGAGTACTTGGAGGCGCATGATAAAATAGACCGTAGTCAATATGGTTTCCTCGAGGGAAAACCTTTCCTGACAAATCTGTTGGAATTCTTTGAAGAAACGACAAGCAGGATAGACATAGAGAATTGGTTGATGTTGTGTACTTGGATTATCAGAAGACCTTTGACAAGGTGTCACACATGATGCTGCTTAACAAGCTATGAGGCCATAGTATTACAGGAAAGATTCTATCATGGATAAAGTGGTGACTGATTGGCAGGAGGAAAAGAGTGGGAATAAAGGGAGCGTTTTTCTGAATGGGTGCTGGTGACTAGTGGTGTTCCATGGGGTCTGTGTTGGGACCGATTCTTTTTACATTATATGTTAATGATTTGCATGATGGAATTGAGGACTTTGTTGCAAAGTCCGCAAATGGCATGAAGAAAGGTGGAGGGGCAGGTAGTTTTGAGGAAGTAGAGAGGCTACAGAAGGCTTTAGACAGATTAGGAGAATGGGCAAAGTAATGGCAGATGGAATGCAGTTTTGGTCTGTGTATGGTCATGCACTTTGGTAGAATAAATGAAAGAGTTGACTATTTTCTAAATGGAGAGAAAATACAAAAAACAGAGGTGCAAAGTGACTTGGGAGTCCTTGTGCAGGATTCCCTAAAGGTTAATTTTCAGGTTGTCTGTAGTGAGGAAGGCAAATACATGGTTATCATTTATTTCAAGAGGACTAGAATATAAAAACGAGTATGTAATGTTGAGACTTTATAAAACACTAGTGAAGCCTCATTTGGAGTATTGTGAGCAGGTTTAGGCTCCTTATCTTAGAAAGGATGTGCTGAAACTGGAGAGGGTTCAAAGGAGGTTCATGAAAATGATTCCAGGATTGAATGGCTTGTCGTATGAAGAACGTTTGATGGCTCTGAGCATGTATTCACTGGAACTCAGAAGAATGAGGGGTGACCTCATTGAAGTCTATTGAATATTGAAAGGCCTTGATAGAATGAATGTGGAGAAGATGTTTCCTATGGCAGGAGAGTCTAAGACCAGAGGACACAGTCTTAGAACAGAGGGGTGTCCTTTTAGAATGGAGATGAGGAGGGATTTCTTTAGCCAGGGAGTGGTGAATCTATGAAATTCTTTGCCATAAGCAGCAGTGGAAGCCAAGTCTTTATGTATATTTAAGGCAGTGGTTGATTAATTCTTGACTGGTCAGGGCATGAAGGGTTACAGGGAGAAGGCAGGAAATTGGGGCTGACAGGAAAATTAGATCAGCTATGTTGAAATGGCGGTGCAGTCTCGAGGGGCCAAATTGTTTAATTCTGCTCCGATATCTTCTGGTCTTATGATCAAAATGTAGGTCAGAAAATAAATGAAGAGGACACAGAGAGAACAGAGGGATTGGGGCATGGAATGACTGGTCTAAATGATGCCAGAAGGAGAAAATCTGGGGGAATATGTCATTAGATCAGATTAGTTTATCGTTACACATGCCAGCATGGGATGAACTTCCTTGCTCTAGGCTAGGGAAACACACCAAGTTAGCAGTGTACATGGTAACAATAAATACAATGATCAGTGCAAAGCAACAGGGTGCTGCAAAGATCATGGTTCTGTTTGCACTCAGCGACTTCTGAAGGGGTAGTAACAGAATAACAAAGAGAAGTAAAGTTAAGTGTCTGAGAACGTGGCACCACCACCGGGAAGGGGATGTGAAAGGGGTGAGTTGTTCCCAAGTCTGACAACAGTGAGCAAAAAGCTCTTCTGGAGTCTGGTTTTACTATTTCAAGCTCCTGTATCTTGTCCTAGAAGATAAGAGAGAGAAAAGGGCATGTTTAGGGTGGCAGGCATTGCATACTTTGAATGATGCTCAAACAGATAAATGTGCCCTAGTATAAGAAATGCAAAAAATTTAACAAATCAGCGGTGAATTAAAATCTTCATTGCAAGGGGCATGAGAAGTAGTCAGATGTGTTGATGTATTTTGTGGACCTTTGGAGAGATCATTTTTGGATTAGTGTTTACAGAAAAGTATACATCATCCAGTGCTGAGGTGGGGAGGTTGGTCTAGTTAACCTGCTCCCATGGCTGGCTAAGGTAGCTATCTATTAGTCCTGAAGACAGGCATCAGTGGTTCTACCCAGGCTGACTGCCTGGCAATGTTGTTTGTGCCCGAGTAGTGGTGGATAAAGAACATGTACCAACCACAGGTAATATACAAGTGTTTCCAGACCTTTGGGCACGACAGCCGATAAATGCCATGCTCTATCAGGATGGGAATACGTTTGTTTAGTCTGTGTTAGTTCTGATTTTTCTGGTTTTTGTTTGCAACGTGATTATACAATAGCCCGGCAGTGGTTTGAATTTATAGTAAATGTATTTTGGGTAAAGACAAAGATATGTTTGTCTTAGGGGCAAAGTACAGGAAATTCTCTAGGCTGGGATTTATTTAAGCCTGGAATAAATGCTTCGGTATTTCAGGAAAACTTAATTAGATAGAGCAAAAAAAGGGAGTAATTCAGCTCAGAATCAGGCCCTTCAGCCCATTGTGTCTATACAGACCACGAAATATTCGTCTGAACTTTTACTCTTTACTCGCCCATTTGGA
The DNA here is from genome assembly GCF_030144855.1 of Hypanus sabinus. Classification (NCBI taxonomy): domain Eukaryota; kingdom Metazoa; phylum Chordata; class Chondrichthyes; order Myliobatiformes; family Dasyatidae; genus Hypanus; species Hypanus sabinus. The sequence goes on from NC_082709.1 coordinate 67,153,742, forward strand.
TTTTAGGAGAATGAGGAGTGATTGAGGCATAAAAGATTGTGAAAGGGCTTGACATGAAGACACTTCCTATGGAGAGGGAATCAGTGCTAGGTTGGTGGGGGGCGTATAGTCTCAGGATGAAGGGTCAACCACCAGTACTGAGATGAGGGGTAAATTCATTGGTGGCAATGCAGTAGGTAAATCACAGGTTGTGGTGATTAGGCACTAAAGTGGGTGTGAAGCCCAAGGTCATATTGGCAATGATCTGAGTGAATGTGGGGTAGGTTTAGAGTGCATTCAGACTACTGCTGCTTCTTACTCTCAACTTCGTGTAATTGGAGTCCCAGGGCTTTCCTGCATTGTTTTAACTCTTCCACCCGATCTGTCTGGTGGTCGCTGACTCCCTCCTCCTGTGGATGACCATTTCCTAACTGTGCTGTCCACGAGGCTCTTAACCCCTCTCCCCTATGGTGAACTACATATACCTGTCTGGACACGCCCCTCTGCTGACTGCTCCTGTGGCTCCTCCCACAGACCCCTGTATAAAGGCAATTGGAGGCACTGCTCCTCCCTCAGCCTCCAGGATGTTGCGTGGTCATTTCTTGCAGCTAATCGTGGTGTCTTGCAGCTAATAAAAGCCTATCATTCGCCTCCCGTCTCCGAGAGTTATTGATGGTGCATCACCCCCCACGGGCACTGAGTGACATCAACTCCCGCTCAAGCCCAGAGAATGAGCAATGTCTCATTCCAAGGCAAATAAAGCTTTCTGAAGCTCTTGTAAGCTTCTCATTTAGGGTGAATGGCTCCAGCTGGATTGCTATGTTTATCACACACGAAATGTGGGAGGAACTCAGTTACTCAGGCAGCTCCATGGAGGGGAATTAACATTCGAAGTTTCAGGCTGAGACCCATCGAAGTGCCAGCTGGTTATTCCCTGCCCTAGATGCTGCCTGACTTGCCGACTTTCTCCAAGACATTGAATGTGCTGCTGAAGATTTCCTGTGTTTGCTGAATCACTTGTGTTTATGAATTGCTATGTTTATCTTTGCTCTCAATGTTTAGATAAGATTAATTGAGTGAAATTCTTGATCTGTCTGCTAAAACACTCTAACCACAGGGAGTTCTGATCGTAATTAAAGTCCTCAGAGCAACCACCAGTAATGTGAACCTGTACCACAGCCCTCCATATCCTTCCCATCCACATACTTACCTGAACTTCTTGTAAATGTTGCGATTGAACCTGCACCAGCATTTCAATTAGCAGCTCGTTCCACACTCCACCATCCTCTGAGAGAAAACATTCCACTTAACTATTTCACCTTTCACCCTTAAGCTCTAGTTCTAATCTCACCCAACCATAGTGGTCAAAGCCTGCTTGCATTCACTCTATCTATACCCATCACTATTTTTTATACCTCTATCAAATCTTCCCTCATTCTCCTGTGCTCCAGGGAATAAAGTCCTAACCTATTCTCACTTTCCTGAAGTCCTGGCAATATCCTTGTAAATTGATGTCCTTATTGATGTCCTTCCTGTAGGTAGGTGACCAGTAGGTAGGCTCCTGAGATTTTTGACATGGGCGTGAGTGATGAATGACATCTAATTCACAGAGTGGAAGAGACTAGAGTCGCCAAAAGGACTGATCTCAATCGTGGACGAGATGGAATATGAGGAAATAGCTTGGAACAGGGGATCTTCAAAGGGGGATCTTCAGATACAACCTTTGGGATGCCTCAGGGATCAGTGCTGGGATTCTAACAGTTTACAATGTATATTCGGTGAAGCGGTCCAGGTTGACACTCCAATGTTTGGTGCAGTGATAGGTTGGGAAGAAAGTTGTAGGTGGAACACAGAGCTGACAAAGGGATACAGCCAAAAAGTAAGGGGTCAAAGTAGTGGCAGGAGGAGGATAATGTAAGGAAATGATTTATCAACTTGGCAAGAGGCCTATAAATTAATTCAATCCGTGCCTGTTTTATACGCCACTCTCATTGCAAATTTTGAAGAGATTGTGCCTACTTCTCATTCATCAGGAAACTCCATTGGTCACATTATCCTGGCACAGGGTTCACTTCCTCACACCATCCATTCACACAGTTCATCAACATGGGCAATGCACAGCTCCTTTGTCGCTGTCAAAAGTCCCTGAGCAACCTCTCGCCTACGTCTGGGACTTGCAATGAAACTAGGAGAAAACTTCACACTAACTCACTTTGAGTGTTCTCATGGTAACCAGAATGCTCTGCTTTCTGACAGACCTCAGAGTAATTGGATTGGAGATCTGTACTGTGTGACTGTGTGCCAGGGTAGCTTGATGCTGCAGGCATCTCTGCTTCAGTGTCTGTCCAGTCCTGTCTCACAGTGGTCTGAGGTCACTTGGAGCATGGGAATTGAATTGCGGGAGACACCATCACAGAACTCTATTAGAGGGAGGGCATTACTGTCACAAACCTCTGTTAATGTGATAGTATCGCCATAACAAATCCCGGTAAAAGATGCAATGATGCTATTAACAAGCTCTTTGCCAATAGTCTACAAGATCTGTTGCAAAGCCTACAGAAAGTGATGCATGTAGCTCAGTCCATCACAGACAAAGCCCACCCCAGCACTGAACACATCTACCAGGAGTGCTGCAGCACCCAGTGTCAAATATCCCCTCCATCCAAACGAGACTATTGTCTTGCTGATGCCACTGGCGAGGAGGTATAGGAACCTCAGGTCCTTAGAAAGAGGTGACACGGGATCAGACAATGAAGAATCCTTGTGCGTAGAGTTTAGAAACTGTGAGGGTAAAAAGACCTCGATGGAAGTTGCATACAGGCTTCCAAACGGTAGCCAGGATGTGGAATATAATTTACAATGTGAGTTAGAAAAGGCACGTAATAAGGCCAAAAGTGATGGGGGATTTCAGTATTCAGGTAAATTGGAAAAATTAGATTGGCGCTGTATCTGAAGAGAGGAAATTTGTAGAAAGCCTGTGAGATGTTTTTTCAGAGCAGCTTGTGATTGAGCCCATGAGAAGAAATGCAGTTCTGTGTTGGGTGTTGCATAATGAACTCGACTTGATTAAGGAGCTTAAGGTAAAGGAACCTTTAGCAGGCATGATAGAGCTCACCCTGCAGTTTGAGATGGAGAAGATAAAATTAGATGCATCAGTGTTACAGTAGAGTCTAAGGAATTACAGAAGCATGGGAGAGGAACTGGCCAAATTTGGCCGGAAGGGGACACTATCAGGCATGACAGCAGAGCAGCAATGGCTGAAATTTCTGGTGGCAATTAGGAAAGTGCAGGATAAGTCTATTCCAAAGATGAAGCAGTATTGTAAAGGGAGGATGAGAGAATCATAGCTGACAAGGGGAGTTAAAGGCAGCATTAAAGGAAAAGGGAAGGCATGTAATACAGCAAAAATTAGTGGAAAGTTGAAGGATTAAGAAGCTTTTAAAAACCAACAGGAGGCAACTAACTGAGCCATAAGGAGAGAAAAGATTAAACATGAGGGTAAACTAGACAATATTATAAAGGAGGAAACCATAAGTTTTTTCAGATATATAAAAAGTAAAAAGAGATTTGTGAGTGGATATCAGATGGCTGGAAAATTACACTGGAAAAGTAGTAATTGGGGACAAAAAAGCAGACAAGCTTAAGTATCTTGTATTAGGTGTAACTGAGGAAGACACCAAATGGATGTCAAAAATTCAAGGATGTTAGGGGGCAGAAATGAATGCAATTGCCATGACCAAGAAGAAGGTGCTTGAGAAACTGAAAGCTCTGGTAGATAAGTCACCTGAAACAGGTGGACTACATCCCAGGGAGGGAGGCAGAAGAAAGGAAATTATGGGCCATTTAGCCTGACTTCAGTGTTTGGGGAGAAGTTAGAGTCCATTTTTATGGATGAGGTTTTGGAGCACATAAGACACATGATAAAGCAGGCAGAAGTCAGCATGGTTTCCTTCTGGAGAAATGTTGCCTCACAAATTCATTGGAAATTTTTGAAGAAATAACAGGCAACATCTTGTCAAAGGGCCTAGTGAAAATCCAAGTAAACCACATCCACTGCCTCTCCTTTGTCTATCCGCCTTTGTAGTGAGGAAGGCAAATGCAATGTTAGCATTCATTTTGAGAGGACTAGAGTATAAAAGCAAGGATGTAATGCTAAGGCTTTACTTAGAGTATTGTAGCAGTTTTGGGTCCCTTATCTAAGAAAAGACGTGCTGGCATTGGAGAGGGTCCAGAGGAGTTTCCTGAGAATGATCCTGGGAATGAAAGGGTTAATGCACGAGGAGCTCTTGATAGCTCTGGGTCTGAACTCTCTAGAGTTTAGAAGAATGAGGGGAGATCTCACTGAAACCAATCGAACATTGAAAGGCTTAGATGAAGTGTATGTGGAGAGGTTGTTTCCTTTGGTGGGTGAGTCTCGGACCAGAGGTCCTAGTGGGTGAATCTGAGTCTCAGAACAGAGAGACATCCATTCAGAGCACAGGTGACCCACCCTCTAACTTCTTTAGCCACAGGGTGGTGCATCTGTGGAATTCAGTGCCACGATTGGCAGTGAAAGCCAAGTCATTGGGTATATTTAAAACAGAGATTGATAGGCTCTTGACTAGCCAGGGTGTCAAAAGTTACAGGGAGAAGGCAGGAGAATAGGGTTGAGAGGGATAATAAATCAACCATGATGGAATGGCAGAGCAGACTTGAGGGGCTGAATGGCCTGATTCTACTCCTTTGTCTTACAGTCTTATGGTCTAATGCATTAGACTCCTGAACCAGTGTTGCTAACTGCGCTCACCTGACCGCTCAACCTACAGACTCACTTTCAAAGACTCTACAGTTTATGTTCTCAGTATTATTTACCTACTTTTTAAAAGTTATTTGCACGATTTGTTTTCTTGTGGTTCATTGTTAGTTTCGTTGTCTTTGTTATGTTCAGTTTTTCATAAATTCTTTTGTATTTCTTTATTTCCCTGCAGATGTCTGCAAGATAAATGAATCTCAAGATAGTATGTGGGCATATATACATTAATTTTATTTATATAAAATAAATAAATCCTATTTTGAACTGTGACCTTTGAATTTTGAACTTGAACACTTTTAAGGGGGAAATGTCACTGTAACAGTCCCTGTTAAAGTATCGTTACTCTCACAGTCTCACAGCCTCTGTTAAAGGGACAATGTAACTATCATAGGCCACTTTTAAAGGGGCATTTTCATTGCCACAGACCCTATTAAAGGGAGAATGTTGCTATTGTAGACTACAGACTACACTTCAAGGATGGCCTCATTGAAACAGACCACTATTAAAGGATGAAGTGTCACTACCACAGTTTTCTTAAAGGTGCACCACAGCTGTGAATTCCCTCTTCTCTGCAGTTGTTTGTATTTTCAACATGGCTGCCGCAGGAACAGGGTACATTCAAGATTTGACAGGCTTCCCATGATCCCCAGTGCAACGACACAGTAATACACACACAAACACCACTGAGAATCGCAAGCATCATTTATTTTATTTTATCACTTCATTTATTTAGAAATACAGCGCAAATAGGCCCTTCCAGCTGTCTGCACTACATCGCCCGGCAACCCTCAAGTTAACCCTAGCCTAATCATGGGAAAATTTACAGTGGCCAATTAACCTTCTAACCTTCAGTGCTTCCACTGTTTCTTTCAAGAAGAAAGATTAGAACATAGAACGTAGAACATAGAACAGCACAAGATAACACAGGCCCTTCAGCCCACAATGTTGGCTGATCTCTGAACGTACTGTAAGATCAATCTAACATGACCCTCCTACCTAGCCCTCCATTTTTCTATCATTCATGTTCTAGGTGAGTTTCTCATACACCCTTAATCTGTCTGCCACTACGACAACCCCTGACAGGGTGTTACACATACTCACCGTTCTGTGTGTAAAAAACTTACCTTTGACATCCCCCTATACTTTCCTCCAATCACCTGTCTTTGTAAGACATGCTCTCTAATCCAGGCAGCATCCTGGTATATTTACTCTGCACCTTCTCTGAAGTTTCTACGTCCTTCATAAAATGAGCTGACCAGAACTGAACACAAAATTGCAAATGTGGACGAACTAGGGCTGCAACGTTACCTTGACCTCTAAGTTGTGGAGTAAATGGTGAGAAGAGGATGTGTGAAGAGCTCAAAGATGGGCCTACGGAGAAGGAGACATCATCTCCCTACACCATTCAGGACAAAAGTTGGATGTACTTCTGCCCACGAAGAACCCATTGGGTGCTGTTTTATACAGGCAACTATCAGGTTCTCATTGACCATCAGGACACCAAGAGTTGTCCTTAAATCCACACGCTTTGACGCATGCTTCATACCAGCACAACACATTATAAAGGACAGGTATGAAGACAGCTGCCCTTGTCCAGTAACACCTCTCTCTCATTCTGAAATGTCACCCTTCCTTGTCACTAAACTTGAAAGGGAGTTTGAAGGAGTGAAGGGGAAGGGAGCCACCTCAGCATGAGAGAGAGATGTTGTCGATTGGAGGAATGAGGAAAGGGACGTGAATGTTGTCACCCTCTGGGACAGAGGGTGTGAGGGACAGAATGTGGAATGAATCAGAATCAGGTTTATTATCACTGACAGATGCCATGAGATTTATTGTTTTACAGCAGCAGTAGAGTGCAATCCATAAAAATTACTGTAAGTTAAACTCCACAGCGTGTGGCAGTTAATTCAACACTCTGACCTCAATCCCAGCATCCTCTCTAAGGAGTCTCTGAACTCCTCCCTGTGGAATGAACAGGTTTTCTCCGGGTGCTCTGGTTTCCTCCTACAGTCCGCAGATGCACTGGGTGGGTTAATTGGTCACTGTAGATTGTCCTGTGATTAGGTTAGGGTTAAATTGGAGTTGTTGGAGGGTTGTTGAGTGGTGTGGCCTGTTCCAGACTGTATCTCTAAAAATAGGAAAAAAAAGGAATGAGAAAAGACAAATAAATAAATACTGCAAATGGTGAGGCAGTAATCATGGGTTCAAGGTCCATCTAGAAATATGATTGTGGCAGGGAAGAAGCTGTTCCTAAAATGTTCCTTCAGGCTTCTGCATCTCCTTCCTGATGATTGTATTGAGAAGAGGGTATACTCTGCATGGGGAGGGTCCCTAATGCTAACTTCTTGAAGATGTCCTCAGTGGTAGGGAGGCTATTTCTCATGATGGAGCTAGCTGAGTTTACAGTCCTGTGCCGTTTTTTCCGATCCTGTGCATTGGTGCCAGGACATAAGACGGTGATGCAGCCAGTTAGAATGCTCTCCACAGGGCATCTATAGAGATTTGGTAGAGTATTTGGTGACATACCAAGTGTCTTCTAACTCCTAATGAAATTTAGCTCCTGGCATGTCTTCTTTGTAACTGCATCAATACATTGGGTCAGGGGTAGGCCTTCAGAGACGTTGACTACGAGGAACTTGAAGCAACTTGGATGGGGGGACACTGTAATGAAGCGTGGGTGTAGTTTGCTGGGTCAGATCAGGCTATTCATTGTCACGTCCTTCAGGTATCTGCGTACTTGAACACAGTTCTCAGCTTGGCTTGGAGGATAAAGACACGTTTACACTGATGTTTTTCATGGCACTAAATGACTTTAAGTTGGCTTGCAAAGTGTTGTGAAGTCCAGAATGGGACGTTGGCAGAAGAAAAGCACCTACATTCTACCCCCCACCCCCCCACTGGCCTGCCAGGAATCATGTACGATGCACAGGAGCCAGACTGCATTAAACATCTGACAGCCAAGCAGTTGTGGGAGGTGTGAACCTGCCAGTAACAGTGCTGGCTTTCCACAAACAATGTGTTGCTAAGGGGCCAGCTTTAGGCTTAGCATGACAGAAGTAGGATCTTTGGTCCATTGAGTCTAGGCTAGTCCATTTACACTAATCTAACATTAATCCCATTTTTATTCTCCCCACATTTGCTTGAACATATATAGTAGCTTTGAACATTCTGCAAAACACGTCCCTCAATGAGCAGGGCAGCACATTTATGGGTGGCTGATTAAGAGAAGCAAGCAAGGATCATGAGCGGACTGGTAATGGACAAGCTGAACAGATATCAAACCCCAGTAAATTGCTGCAGCTTCCAGGTCAAAGAGAAAGTTGAGTTTGAACAGTCTCAAAGGGCTGAATGGCCTCCATCTGTGTTGTAAATTTGATGCAAAAGCAATATTAAGCTGACGAATTGATTCTGCTTTTGCCTCATGTAGTGAGTTACTTGCTTGCCAACCATAAAGATCATTATGTCAGAACTACATTTGGGTAGTACAAGGGATAAAACAATTACAGAAGGCAGAATAAAGCGGTACAGGTACAGGGAGAGTTCACTGTAGGCAGACAATATGGCGCAAGGCCATAACCAGGTGGATTGTGAGGTCAAAAGTCCATTTTATTGTAGCAATAGTGATCACTCAAGTCAAGTATAATGTTCTCCTAAGGGGTTGTCTATTGGTGGGTCTTCAGATTGCTGTAGAGCTGATCCAGGATCCACATGTCTGGACTTGGGACCTCCAGACTTCACCATCCTGCCCCCGTTGCCACGTGCTGATTGCTACAGGACATTAGCATGGATTCCCTTAATGGAGAACACCTGTGTGTGACTTTGTTTAATGTGGAAAAGCTGATTCACAAAGAGTACCACACAGTCCTTGTCAGGGTTCAGATGACAAGATGACTGGGGAGCCTTCTTGAACCTTCACTGTTGTCATCTTCTGCCAGCTCCACCATTAAGTTTTGGTTGGATCGCTCTTCGTCTTGACACTCTCCCTTGACCTTACCGCCTTGAGTGTCCCTACCAGGAGCTAAATTCCAGGTAGCATCACCCTTGGGATCTCAGAAAATCACAAGTTTCTCAACGTAACAAGGAGATGATTTTCAGAGGGGATTGCACTATCGAAGTCTTACCATTCAATAGTCTGATAACAGCAGGATAGACCCTCTTGCTCTGTTTAATGATTATACAATTGGAGAAGTTTGCAAAATATCACCATATTTTCATCCAGAAAGTAGAAAATGAGACCAGGAGCCCAGAGGAATTTTGGTTCCAAAGACTTGACCTGACTTCGATCCCTGAACACCTAAGTCTCCAATGATGATTTGCCTTGCTGCCATGCTCTTGCAGTGGGATATTCTAGAATCTACATCAACCCTGGGCCAACTGCAGGACATTCAGAAACAGGTGAGAGTGGGTCTCCTCTGCGGAATGGTTCTGAGTGCATATAAGCCTTTGCAGTGCTTGAATGACACCTTCAATCCTAAGAGGCAGCCTGTAATGACAGGGAAGAGGAAGGGAAGCAAATATTGAGCACAATAAATTCACTGAATAGGATCTTGCTGTATGCAAGATAGCTTCTTCCAATTGGTTCTAAAGTCATCAGTCTAAGAGTGAAAAGACTTAATAAGCCGAATGGCCTAATTTACTCCTATGTCTTGTGGTGTTATGGACTACATGCAGATGTAACCAATCAAGTTAATTATTGGACAGAAGGCAGAAGCAGATTGACCATAAAAGATACAGTCATTGGATTATCTCATTCAACCAGTGAAGTGAGTGATGCCCAACCAAGAGTCCTCACAAGCAAATCAACAGGGAGGGGTTCCATCCTTAGAGGATCTTTGGAAATAATGCCTGTAAGGAATCACAGGGCCAGGAACCATACCACAGGATCTGAATAATCCACTCTGTCTATTATCCACTCAAGACAGGAAGTGAATTTCAACCACTACCCTCTGAAGAATTCACATATTAAAACTTAAAGTAACAAAAGAATTCTGAAACTAATTGGTGATATCCCCCAGGCAAAGGTTGTCCTCAAATAAACAGGAGGGAGGGGGGACAAATGTAGAACAAGTACAGGAATCTCCTATTTATAAGCTCCATAGAAAGGCAAACATTTACAGCACAGAAGAAAATTTGCTCATCTCATCATGCTAGACATAAGGATTGTCCTTGTGTTAACCACAGCTCTGTCTGCAAGTCATAAATCCAAGAGATTCTGCGGAAGCTGGAATGAATGATTCTGTCTTCTTCCTCTTCCTTTCCTGTCCTGATGAAGGCTCTCAGCCTCGATTGTTTATTCCCCTCCACAGATGCTGACTAACTTGCTGAGTTCCTCCATCTTTTTGTGTTTATTTCTCTCTACATGTTTCCATCTAAATTATCAATATAACAAGGATTTTACCATTTCTAGCATCACTTGTATGAATTCCATTTACCTGTTACTCACATTCTGGGATTTTCTTCCTCAGTTATCAGCTAGATTTCCAATAGCTTTGTATCATTTACAAAGCTCTTGATTCTTGCTGCCATCCCTTCACTGGTCTGCTGCTGACTGATTTGTAAGTGCCTTATCCATGCCCTGTTACAAAATGTATCCTCCAGCGTTCTTGTTAATGTCCATAACAAGGTAAGGTCAGACACTACCATTTGCTCCTTTGTTTCTTGTGGATATATTTCTTAGGTGTTGCAAGTTATCAGCTTTTCAAAATGTTAGTTCCCTCTCTCTATTTTTATCATATCCAATATTTCGAACTCTTCTTTCTCATCTTCATAGGCAAGGGTGCTGTCCTCTCAACTGTGCGTAAATATGCAACAGATTACTTTCAAAGACACACTGGAGAGACTTCCAGTGGTTCTGTCAGATTTGGAACCTATGTAAATATTGCTGAACATGTTTTGCTCCTGGATCTCACCATTGGCTGTGTGACTGTTTTCAAGTTGGTTGCCTTGTTGTTCTACATTACAAATGTGAATACACTTCCAATGTCCCTACCCAGTCGTGATGGAGGGTCTCAGCCCAAAACATCAACTGTTTATTCCCCTCCATGGATACTACCTGACTTGCTGAGCTCTTCCAGCACTTTGTGTGTGTTGCTCAAGATTTCCAGCATCTGCGGGATCTCTTGTGACTACGCTTCAACTGTGCTTCATTGCTTGGAATGAAAATGCCACTCAGTCAATTCCCTAATGAGATCATCAGGCAGTGTGATTAAGTCTGTGTATTGCCTGGAAGTTTGCTGGTTTGGATCCTTTTTGCTACAAGACAAACTTTCCACTCTTTGTTATTAGCTTTTGGAAACAAAGAAATCATTGACAGCAGATAGTGATGCTATAGGAGGAAGAGGAGGTCCCTCAACCAATCCAGCCTCTTACGCCAAATTTCTATATGACATGAAAGAAACATATTAGCCATTTGAGACTATGCTGCCTCACAGAGCAATTCCATTTCCCCACTAATTTTCCCTGTAACCTATTCACTCCCACATTCCTATCAACTCCCCCAGCTATTTGCCTTTGTTCCACATTCATTGTTACCCCTGCCTAAAAGACACCCATCAGTCAGCACTTTGTGAAAACCATCGTGTGCTAAAGGGGAGAGCTGGTTTTCATCCTCGATTCTGTGAGGTGTTCCCTGATTTAATGAACCGCCTGGCTCTAGCTTTAGCTGTTTCTCCTTTTCACACAGTCCCTGACTAGAGGAACTAATTTCCCTGCCCATTCAAAACCCTTCATCAATACAGCTAGATGACTAGTTCCGCCACTTAACACCCCCACCCCCCCCCCCCGCCACGGACACAATGCAATGAGCACCCAGTCAATGGAACGTGGCCTCGTAACCTTTCGAGTTGCTCTTTCTATCTACTTAGCCAAATCTTTTTCCATAATGGTAAAATTGGACTTCCCAAACTTGGAACCTTTGCTCTTACCTTTGTTCTTTTCCAAGATTTCTCTAACCCTAATGAATTAGGATTCGTACTGCTTTGGTATCATAATGTGTGTAAGATTGCTTTCAGGGCTATTACATCCTTCTTAAGGAGCATTGCCCGACTATGGACCCTGCATTCCAGATGTATTTGAACGAGAGCCTTGTAGCATTGCAGAAAAGCCTCTACCGTTTTATATATTAACACAGACACACTCCCTGTTCTTCGCCTCCAGGCAGCAAGAAAAGAAGAATCATGGTCTGAATGACTGGAATTGTTGACCATTCATCAACAGCCTGAGGCCAGGAAACTCACTACACAACAGGTAATTAATGGAAGTTCACACTTCATTGTCTCTGTACAAACAACAAGGTCACTATGTCCATGCTAGGCCAACATTATAAAACAGGGATTCTGCTGTTCCCTTTGTACCAATAAACACTCAGACCACTTTTCCAATTTCCAACCAAAATAAAAATCTCCCATTGGCCAGACGATTGATCCTGTCTTCTCCCAGTGCGATGGTTGGTCTCTGGTGAGAGTTATCACTATATTGTATCTGAAAACCTTTGCTCTTATATCCATTCCTTACCAGTTCAAATGGTGCCTTTCAGTGTTATTGGCTATGGGCAATTTGACTGACCTTTAACACCTTTGTGTTGGCTCTGATCCAAGCCAGCATCCATTCATTGCTGCTCTTCGGCAACTGACAACTGGTGATAAATGGATCTCTGTGTTAAATTAGTTATAAAACCAATCACTCAGAGCAGACACAGACCCCAGTAGTTACAAACCTGTATGTTATATCTAACCAAAGAACATCTCACAAATAACATCTTATTTGGAAATTATTTCTAATCCAGCAGATTACCTGGAACATCATTGTGTCTCCAAGCCAAGCAGCATCAATTCACAAAATGGAGGACTGAGCCATTTCACGAAATGGCAGCCTCCATTCCTTCGACCACATGGGAAGGACAAAGACAATTGGTTTGTCTGCTTCCACTGTCCTCGACCTATTCAAGTTCGACATTTTCTTCCACATCTTAATTCCAACATGGTCACCATGATGTATTTCTTTAGTCATCCAGCTATACTGTATTATTTCTTTATTTTATTTTGCGATAAAGCACGGTAACAGGCCCTCCCAGTCCAACAAGCCCGCACCACAAAATTATATCCATGTGACTAATTAACTTACTAACCTTTGGAAGGGGGGAGGAAGCAGGAGCACCTGGAGAAAACCCACACGGTCACGGGGAGAATATGCAAATTCCTTTCAAACAGCAGAGGAAGTGAACCCCGGTTGCTGGCACTGTTATGGTGTTACACTAATCTCTGTGCTCCTGTGCTGCTCTTTACACACGAGCGTGGGAATCACTGACAGCAGGTGGTAGTGCCTTAGGAAGAAGAGGAGGCCCCTCAACCCATCCAACCTCTTAAGCCAAACTTCCATATGACCTGAAAGAGTCCTATCAACCGCCTGAGGCTTATTATATATATATTATATCATTATATGCACATCACCTTCTCTCCTAATTGCTTAGAACGGCAATGAGAAGCAGAATCAGGTGTGTTGTCACAGACAAATGCTGTGAAAGTTGACAGTGCATCCATTCTGTAAATATATACAAACTGTCGATAAATTAATTAATTAAACAAATAAATAGGGCAAAAAAGAGGGTGAAAATGGTGAGACAGTGTTAATGGTATGGTAGGGTCTGTACCAGATGGTGATGGAACCATTTAGAATTCTCTTCATGGTATTGTGGCGACCCACTTTCTGCGCAGGCGAACCGGCTCACAAGTAGCCAGCGCGCGGTGGGGGGGGAGACTTTGGAAATGCACCTCTGATGTCATTTCCGCCCGGAGAGGGCGGGCGCTAGGGATTTAAATGCCAGCGCCGCGAAGTTTGAATAAACTAGTCTCTAAATGACTTACCGACTGTGTGTCGTTATTTCAGCGCTGTGTGTAGCACATCGCTACATTAGTGACCCCGACAGTCCAAATGGGATTTGGATCAAAGATGACCAACTCTTCATCTGTTCACGCAGTTTCGCTAAAACTGCCGACTTTCTGGACGCTGTGACCACGCTTGTGGTTTAGCCAAGCAGAAGCCCAGTTCCAGATTCGGCAGATATCCTCTGATCCCACGCGTTACTACCACGTGGTGAGCACCCTTGACCAGGAGACGGCCGCCCAGGTTGCGGATTTCATACAGTCGCCCCCGGAAGAAGGCAAATATGAAGCATTCAAGGCACTGCTCATTGGGACCTTTGGCCTCTCACAGCATGAGCGGGGTGCCCGCCTGCTTCACCTGGACGGTTTGGGAGACAGACTGCCGTCAGCATTGATGAACGAGATGCTGTCCCTGGCTGACAGACACAAGCCCTGCCTCATGTTCGAGCAAGCGATCCTAGAGCAACTGCCCGAGGACATACATCTGCTGCTGGCCGACGCAGATTTCAGCGACCCCCGGAAGGTGGCGGCGCAGGCAGACGTGCTGTGGAAAAACAAGAGGGAGAGCGTGGCGTCCATCCGTCAGATTACCAGGCCACGTGCCCAACAGCGGAACAGACCAGGCACGGCAAGGGGGCGCACACAACACAGAAGCAGGAGTGAGGGGGCCAGTAAACAGTGGTGTTTCTACCACCAGCGGTGGGGCACAAAAGCCAGGGCCAGGGCCAGCTGCCGCTAATGACTATGGCGGCTGGCCACCAGGGCAGCCTCTTGTACGTCTGGGACAAACAGTCGGGACGCCGCTTCTTGGTCGACACCGGAGCGGAGATCAGCGTCTTGCCCCCAATGGGGTACGACACCTGCAACAGGAAGCCAGGACCCACCCTGAGGGCCACAAACGGCAGCACGATACAGAACTACGGCACCCGCACAGTGCAGCTGTAGTTCGGCACCAGCCGGTTCACGTGGAACTTCACACTGGCCGCGGTGGCCCAACCACTCCTGGGGGCGGACTTCTTGCGAGCTCACAGCCTGCTGGTTGACTTCCAAGGAATAAGACTAGTACATGCCGAGACTTTCCAGAACGTTCTCCTGGGTGAAGCCAAGTTGCCGGCCCCACACCTGGACTCCATCATGCTGTTGGACAACAAATTCACCAGAATCCTGGCGGTCTTCCCATCGATTCTGGCACCGCAGTTCACAGCAGCCTTGCCCAGACACGGGGTACAGCACCACATTCCGACCCAGGGACCACCCCTCCACGCCTGCACACGAAGGCTTCCCCCGGAAAAGCTCCGCCTGGCGAAGGAGGAGTTCAAGAGGATGGAGGAATTGGGGATCATACGGTGGTCTGACAGCCCATGGGCCTCCCCCCTGCACATGGTGCCCAAAGCAACAGGGGGCTGGAGACCATGCGGTGACTACCGCAAGCTGAACGAGGCTGCAACACCGGACCGCTACCCCGTGCCAGACATTCAGGACTTTGCAGCAAACCTGCACGGCGCACGGATCTTCTCCAAGGTAGACCTGGTCCGGGGATAGCATCAAATCCCGATGCATCTGGACGACGTCCCCAAAATGGCACTCATTGCCCCTTTCGGGCTTTTTGAGTTCTTCCGCATGCCGTTCAGCCTAAAGAATGCCGCACAGACGTTTCAGCGGTTAATGGACGCGGTGGGACGTGACCTGGACTTCGCTTTCATCTATTTGGACGACGTCCTCATAGCCAGCAGCAGTCGTCAGGAGCATCTGTTCCACCTCCATCAACTCTATGCCCAACTGAGTGAATACAGCCTCACGATCAACCCAGCCGAATGCCAGTACTGTCTCGATACCATCGGTTTCCTGGGCCACAGGATTACCAAAGACGGGGCAAAACCTCTGCCCGCCAAGGCAGACGCGATCCGCCACTTTGCCTGCCCCACCACGGTCAAAGGCCTGCAGGAGTTCGTTGGTATGGTGAACTTCTACCACCGTTTCCTCCCCCTCAGCAGCCTGTATCATGCGCCCTTTGTACACCCTGATGTCGGGTAAAGGCAAGGACATTACTTGGGACAAGGAGGCTGCGGCCACTTTCGTTAAAGCCAAGGAAGCCTTGGCAGATGCCGCGATGCTGGTGCACCCCAGAACGGACGTTCCAAGCGTCCTCACGGTGGACGCATCCGACACAGCAGTCGGTGGGGTGCTGGAGCAGCTCATCGAGGGGCGCTGGCAACCCCTGGCGTTCTTCAGCAAGCACCTACGACCACCCAAACTCAAGTACAGTGCTTTCGGCCAGGAGCTGTTGGCACTGTATCTGGCAATCCAGCATTTCAGGTACTTCTTAGAAGGCAGGCCGTTCACCGCATTCACGGACCACAAACCTTCGCGTTCACGAAGGTGTCTGATCCCTGGTCGGCTCGCCAGCAGGGACATCTGTCCTACATCTCCGAGTACACGACAGACATCCAGCACGTCTCGGGAAAGGACAACATCGTGGCGGATGCACTCTCCAGACCAGCAGTCCAGGCCCTGTCCCTGGGGGTGGACTATGCAGCACTGGCGGAGGCGCAGCAGGCAGACGATGAGATGCCCGGCTACAGGACCGCAGTCTCGGGTTTGCAGCTGCAAGACTTACTCATAGGCCCAGGTGAGAGGACCCTCCTGTGCGACGTGGCTACCGGCCAACCTCACCCCATTGTCCCGGCAGCCTGGAGGAGGCGGGTTTTCGACTCCATACACAGTTTGGCACACCCATCTATCAGGACATCTGTCCGGCTGGTCTCCAGCAAGTTCGCATGGCACGGACTTCGCAAGCAGGTCAGTGAATGGGCCAGAATGTGCGCGCAGTGCCAAACAGCCAAGGTGCACCGGCACACTAAAGTCCCACCGCAGCAGTTCAAACCCACCCACCGGAGGTTCGACCACATTCATGTGGATATCATGGGCCCCCTACCAGTGTCCCGAGGAGCGCGGTACCTCCTAACTACGGTAGACCGATTCACGAGGTGGCCAGAGGCGGTCCCGCTCACCGACACATCTGCCGATTCCTGTGCCTGAGCACTGATTGCAACCTGGGTAGCACACTTCAGGGTATCGGCCCACATTACCTCTGACAGAGGCGCCCAGTTCGCCTCCAGCCTGGGGTCGGCTGTGGCCAGCCTGTTGGGAACGCAGCTACACCACATTACCTACCACCCACAGTCGAACGAACTGGTGGAACGCTTCCACCGTCACTTGAAGTCGATTCTCATGGCCCGCCTGAGAGGACCTAACTGGGTGGACAAGCTTCCCTGGGTCCTGCTTGGAACTTGTACAGCGCCCAAAGAGGAGCTGCACGCCTCGTCAGCCGAGTTGGTGTATGGCGCACCCCTGGCCATCCCGGGAGAGTTCATACCAGCCCCAAAGGGGCAAGAGGAAGAACCCGCAGCAGTCCTGGACAGACTACGCGAAAGGCTCAGCAACCTGGCCCCCGTACCGACTTCACAGCACGGACGGACCCCGACCCATGTACCCAAAGACCTGCAGAACTGCAAGTTTGTGTTTGTACGAAGGGGCGGACACCAGGCACCGCTACAGCGGCTGTACGAGGGGCCGTTCAGGGTAATAGACAACAACGGGTCCACGTACGTTCTGGACATTGGGGGGAGAGAGGAGGTTTTCATGGTGGACCGACTCAAACCAGCCCATGTGGACTTGGCGCAGCCGGTCAAGGTTCAGGCACTGCAGCACAGAGGCAGACCTCCCAAACAGAGGCTGATCCAGACTGTGGACATTGGGGGTGTATCGCCGGTTCTGGGGGGGGGGTGGTTATGTGGCGACCCACTTTCTGCGCAGGCGAACCGGCTCACAAATAGCCAGCGCGTGGGGGGAGACTTTAGTAATGCACCTCTGAAGTCATTTCCGCCCGGAGAGGGCAGGCGCTAGGGATTAAATGCCAGCGCCGCGAAGTTTGAATAAACTAGTCTCAAAACGACTTACCGACTGCGTATCGTTATTTCAGCGCTGTGTGTAGCACATCGCTATAGTACATCTGTAGAAGTTTGGTGACATAACAAACCTCTGCAGACTCCAGATGAAATATAGATGCTGGTCTGCCTTCTTAATTTGAATCAATATGTAGAGCTCAAGAGAAAGAAAAAGTACTGATGTCGTGTTCATTGTTTCAGGTGTAACCCCCTGGGTCGCCTCAGGCTGGCTCAGCTCGTTTTGTCTAGGGGAGCAGCCTTCGGCCCCGCCAAACTGGGTAATCAGCTGGTGTGGATGCTGTGTGATGTCCCTGCCTCGCCCACAAACAGACAGTACACCATATGCGATTAAATGAGTACAATTTATAAAGGTTACTATAACTAAGTGATTAATAATGATACAGTATATATGAAGAGAAAATTAAAGAAAAGGCACCAAACTTATCAAAGTCCAAACCACTTCGTGCACAACCGTTGGAGCTCAATTACTGAAGTCTTCTGGCCACCATTCGATCCCCTCCAAACTCCTCGACTCGCAGCTCAGGACCCTCCGAACTCCTCGACTCTCCAAACAGCTCAGGACCCTCCGAGTGGTCAACCAAGCACATCTAGCTTCATCCCCCCCTCCTCGGAGAATCTCCCGGCCTCGGACCCCCCTTTGGGGTCCGATCCTCGCCCAGCTTAGCGCATTGCGTCCACTCTCTCGACCCCCTCGCGCCGATCTGCCCAAAAGCCCGTCAACAAAAGCTTACAGACTCAGAAGAAAGAACATTAATCCTCATTTGGTTTACAAAGGAATACCATTCTCGTTATCAGTAAATTAGCATTCCTGCTAGTTAACAAAAGGAAACCCTTTCCCAACAGTAACAAAGAAAAAAAAAGAAACCCCCTTTACACAGGAATCTGGTGGTGAAGGGGAAGAAGCTGTTCCCGAAATGTTGGTTGTGTGTCTTCAGGCTCCTGTACCTCCTCCTTGATGGTAGTAATGAGAAGAGGGCAAGTCCTGGTGAGAGTGATAGATGGTACCTGTTTGAAGCTTTACATTTTGAAGGTGTACTGGGTGCTGGGGAGGCCAGTGCTCATGATGGGGATGCCGGAATTTACAACTTCCTGCATCATTTTAAGGTGCTTGGAAGTAGGTACAGAGGAGATGTCAGGGGCAAGTTTTTTACGCAGAGAGTGGTGAGTGTGTGGAAAGGGCTGCCAGCGACGGTAGTGGAGGCGGATACAATAGGGTCTTTTAACAGACTCCTGGATAGGAGCTTAGAAAAATAGAGGGCTATGGGTAGCCCAAGCTAATTTCAAAAGTAAGTACATGTTCGGCACAGCCTTGTGGGCCAAAGGATCTGTACTGTGCTGTAGGCGTTCTATGTTTCTGATCCCGTATAGTGGCCCCTCCATACCAGACGGCGATGCAACCAGTTAGAATGCGCTTCACGGTACATCTGTAGAAATTTGCAAGTGCCTTTGGTGACATACCAGTTTTCCTCAGACACTTAATGAGGTATAGCTGCTGCTGTGCCTTCTTTGTAATTACATCAATATATTGGGCTCAGAGTGGATGCTGGGAATGTTGACGCCCAGGAACTGAGACTGCTCCCTTTTTCACTTCTCATCCCTCAATGAGGGTTGGTGTGTGTTCCCTTCACTTCCCCTTCCTGAAGTCCACAATCAATTTCTTGGTCTTATTCATGTAGTAGGTAAGGTTGTCACAACTTAATATAGCAAGGGTAGCTGGGTCATATGGCCCAGGACAGTTGCTGGAAAGGTTGAACCCTGAGCGGGGCCTGACGCCTTGTGAGATTCATCCTCTTGAAAGTTGTCCTAACGTCGATCTCCCAACCACCTTTCACACTCTCAGTACATGCTGTCACCAAATCTTGTTGCTGATTCTTTCAAGTCTTGGTTCATGCATCATTTTACATAAATAATACTGCATTTCTTTATTTTCCTGCAAGAAAATGAAATTCAAGGTAGAGTATGGTGACATAAGTGTATCTTAATAATAAGTTGACTTTGGCTTCTGTTAAAGCTGTCTTCTTTCCTGCCATACACCCACCATCTATTGTGACACTCCCCTTCCCATCTTCTGACCAATTTTATGACATAATCCCTCTATTTATTAGGTACCGCCTGTATAGGTTTTTGCATAGGAAATGGCAAAGACATTTTATGTTTCCAGAAAAGCCAGAACGGCTCCTTTATTGAAGAGCAAAACCCTGAATTCAAAGCACGCTAAAAACCCTTTATGTAATTACATCATCATGTAAGACCAGCCTCTTAAAGTGAAACCCTAACTCAATGTCAGTGATTGTGAGTTATGTACATTTCCATCAATAACTTTTCCCTACACAGCCATACCCCCAGCCCAGAATTCACTAAAACTGTCATTGTGAGCCTGTCTGGAGCTTGAGTGAGCTGTCCGGGTTGGCTTCTATGTTCCATGTGTGGAGGAACAGCAGGTGCTTCTGGCTCATCCAGAGGTACGTTGACGCACTCATCGTTCATTTCGTGGCAGCTAGCATAAGCCTCCAAATCTTGGTGGGCTGGTTTGAGAAGATCCACTGAAATTCAGGTTTACCCCTCTTATCCGTGATAAGAGTCTTTTCACGATTCCAAAATGCAGAACGGACCATTGTAACGAGGCATAAGGATGTTGGTGTGGGGGACTAAAACAAACGAGGTGGAACGTAGGTCAACAGGAACCCAAGGATGCTGTAGCCAAGATGGGAGGTAGGAATAGGTGCAAAGGAACTGAATCTACTGAGGAGAGTGGGATGTTGTTGAGAGGCCGACCAAGATGTGGAGGTGTCAGGAATGAAATCATGTGGCACTCATAACAGCTGTCCATATATCAACTCAGCCATGGACAACTGCAGGTCCTCTTTTGGAGCAGTTCTGAGTCCCAGCAGGACCCATGGGTGACGACCATGCCAACACTCAGTCAGGGAAGCCCTCATAGCAGTAAAACCTCTCACATAGGCCATTGAACTGCGGATAATACGCCAACGTATGATGTAACCTACACCAAGGTTTTGGCCATCACAGCCCAGAGGTTTGATGTGAATTGGGGACCGCCTCTTAGCATTGATGACAGCCGCAGACGTGGCTCGAGCATCCATCGACACCTGGGTTGCTGGGTTTGGCACCCTATCTGATGTTTCCTTTGACCATGGTCCATCCAGATGTGCAGACACTGTTGAAACTGCAAGATGGTTGCCACTTCCTATGGCTCGTACCAACGCAAACATGGTAAAAACGCAGAACCGGTGTCGTCTGTTTCATACATCGGTCACTTTATGTTGGGGCCTTGCTGATTGCGCTTACTGAGGTAGAGAAAGGAGAAGGAATCTGAGTGTAGACTGTCAGCCATTATAGCAAGCTCCCTACAGTCCTTCACAGGTGAAGTAGTGAGGGCTATGTGAACTTGATCAGGTATTTGCTGCATGGAGTTCTTGAAAAATAAAACAAGGGTGGTGATTTCCGAGGAGAGACAGCATGAGGTCCATTAGCTCTGAAGGCCTAGTATCAGCAAGACCAACAAGGGAGAGCAACTGGTTGGTGCACTCAGAATCCGAAAGCCTGTGAAAGATGAGTTTTCAGTGATTGGTATTTATTGTGTGCAGGCAGGTACTCTAGTAGACTCACCACTCTCGCAGCTGTGGAATTGCTGTGCTATGCTACTACATAGAACTATTTGGTGTTGTCAACAGACATGTCTCGCAATGCAAATTGGGCCTCAGCTTGTACAAACCAAGCAGTGGTATTTTGCTCTCAAAATTCCATCAGTTTCAAAGCTACCGGATTGGCTGACGTGTTCAATAACTTGGGAATCGTCCTGGAGCATTGGGGTCCCCAAAGTAGGTTTTTGTAAATAAAATGGTGAAGGTGTTTTATGTTTCCAGAAATGCCATAGCAGATCTTTTATAACAGCAAGAAACTGAACTCAAAGGGCACTAAAAACCCTTTATGTACTTACATCATCATGTCCGACCAGCTTCTTAAAGTTAAACCCCAACTCAATGTCAGTGATTTTAAAGAGCAAACACGAGGAAATCTGCAGATGCTGGAAATTCAAACAACACACACAAAATGCTGGTGGAACACAGCAGGCCAGGCAGCATCTATAGGGAGAAGCACTGTCGACGTTTCGGGCCAAGACCTTTCGTCAGGACTATCTGAAGGGAAAGATAGTAAGAGATTTGAAAGTAGTGGGGGGAGGGGGAAATGCGAAATGATAGGAGAAGACTGGTGGGGGTGGGATGAAGCTAAGAGCTGGAAAGGTGATTGGTGAAAGTGATACAGAGCTGGAGAAGGGAAAGGATCATGGGACAGGAGGCCAAGAGAGAAAGAAAGGGTGGGGAGCGCCAGAGGGAGATGGAGAACAGGCAGGGTGATGGGCAGAGAGAGAGAGAAAAAAAACAAACAACTAAATATGTCAGGGATGGGATAAGAAGGGGAAGAGGGACATTAACGGAAGTTAGAGAAATCAATGTTCATGCCATCAGGTTGGAGGCTACCCAGCCAGTATATAAGGTGTTGTTCCTCCAACCTGAGTGTGGCTTCAGCTTGATAGTAGAGGAGGCCATGGATAGACATATCAGAATGGGAATGGGACGTGGAATTAAAATGTGTGGCCACTGGGAGATCCTGCTTTCTCTGGCGGACCGAGCGTAGGTGTTCAGTGAAACAATCTCCCAGTCTGCGTTGGGTCTCACCAATATATAAAAGGCAGCAATGGGAGCACCGGACGCAGTATACCACACCGGCCAACTCACAGGTGAAGTGTTGCCTCACCTGGAAGGACTGTCTGGGGCCCTGAATGGTGGTGAGGGAGGAAGTGTAAGGGCAGGTGTAGCACTTGTTCCGCTTGCAAGGATAAGTGCCAGGAGGGAGAACAGTGGGAAGGGATGGGGAGGTCGAGTGGACAAGGGAGTCGCGTAGGGAGCAATCCCTGTGGAAAGCAGAAAGGGGGGGGGGGAGGGAAAGATGTGCTTGGTAGTGGGATCCCGTTGGAGGTGGTGGAAGTTACGGAGAATTATACATTGGACCTGGAGGCTGGTGGGGTGGTAGGTGAGGACAAGGGGAACCCTATCCCAAGTGGGGTGGCGGGAGGATGGGGTGAGGGCAGATATGCGGGAAATGGGAGAGATGCGTTTGAGAGCAGAGTTGATGATAGAAGAAGGGAAGCCCCTTTGTTTAAAAAAGGAAGACATCTCCTTTGTCCTGGACATTCATCATTCTCCTATCATTTTGCATTTCCCCCTCTCCCCATTACTTTCAAATCTCTTAGTATCTTTCCCTTCAGTTAGTCCTGACGAAGGGTCTCGGCCCGAAACGTCACCAGTGCTTCTCCTTATAGATACTGCCTGACCTGCTGCGTTCCACCAGCATTTTGTGTGTGTTGTTTCGATGTCAGTGGTTGTGAGTTACGTACATTTCCACCAATTACATTACCCTACACCTAAAAGAGGCCATTGAGTGTATGTTCGTAGTCTTCTGCTGCTGTAGCCCATCCACTTCAAGGTCTGACTTGTGCATTCAGTGATGTTCTTCTGCACACCACTAGTGTAACATGTGGCTACTTGAGTTACTGCCTCCTTCCTGTCTGTCGGACCCACTCCAGCCATTCGCCTCTGAACTCTCTCCTTTACAAGGTGTTTCTGCCCACATGGCCGCCACTCACTGGATGCTTTACTGTGTTTTGCACCATTCTCTCTAAATTCAAGAGACATTTGTGTGTGTAGATCCCAGGAGATCAACAGTTTTTAGGATGTTCATGCAAGGCTTATTGAGAAAGTAAGGAGGCATAGGACCCAAGTGGACGTTGCTTTGTGGATGCAGAACTGGCTTGTCCTCAGAAGGCAAAGAGTGGTTGTAGATGGGTCATATTCTGCATGGAGGTCGGGGACCAGTGGAGTGCTCCAGGGATCTGTTCTGGGACCCCTACTCTTCGTGATTTTTATAAATGACCTGGATGAGGAAGTGGAGGGATGGGTTGGTAAGTTTGCTGATGACACAAAGGTTGTGTTGTGGATAGTGTGGAGGGCTGTCAGAGGTTACAACGAGACATTGATAGTTGCAAAATTGGGCTGAGAAGTGGCAGATGGAGTTCAACCCAGATAAGTGTGAGGTGGTTCATTTTGATAGGTCAAATATGATGGCAGAATGTAGTATTAATGGTAAGACTCGTGGCAGTGTGGAGGATCAGAGGGATCCAGGGGTCTGAGTCCATAGAACGCTCAAAGCAGCTGCACAGGTTGTCTCTGTGGTTAAGAAGGCGTACGGTGCATTGGCCTTCATCAATCGTGGAATTGAATTTAGGAGTCGAGAGGTAATGTTGCAGCTATATAGGACCCTAGTCAGACCCCACTTGGAGTACTGTGCTCAGTTCTGGTCACCTCACTGCAGGAAGGACGTGGAAACCATAGAAAGGGTGCAGAGGAGATTTACAAGGATGTTGCCTGGATTGGGGAGCATGCCTTATG
The DNA here is from genome assembly GCF_030144855.1 of Hypanus sabinus. Taxonomy (NCBI): domain Eukaryota; kingdom Metazoa; phylum Chordata; class Chondrichthyes; order Myliobatiformes; family Dasyatidae; genus Hypanus; species Hypanus sabinus. Next base: position 67,177,827 of record NC_082709.1, read on the forward strand.
AGAATAGGTTGAGTGAACTCGGCCTTTTCTCCTTGGAGCGACAGAAGATGAAGGGTGACATGATACTGAGAGGCATTGATCGTGTGGATAGTCAGGGCTGAAATGGCTAGCATGAGAGGGCACAGGTTTAAGGTGCTTGGAAGTAGGTACAGAGGAGATGTCAGGGGTTAGTTTTTTTACTCAGAGAATAGTGAGTGCATGGAATGGGCTGCCGGTAACGGTGGTGGAGGCAGATACGATAGGATGTGGCGACCCACTTTCTGCGCAGGCGAACCGGCTCACAAATAGTCCGCATGCGGGGGGGGGAGACTTTGGTAATGTACCTCCGACGTCATTTCCGCCCGTAGAAGGCAGGTGCAAGGGATTTAAATGCCAGCACCGCGAAGTTTGAATAAACTAGTCTCGAAACGACTTACTGACTGCGTGTCATTATTTCAGCGCTGTGTGTAGCACAATCGCTACATTGGTGACCCCGACAGTCCAAACGGAATTTGGACCAAAGATGACCGACTCTTCATCTGTTCACGCAGTTTCGCTCAAACTGCCGACTTTCTGGATGCTGCGACCACGCATGTGGTTTAGCCAAGCAGAAGCCCAGTTCCAGATTCGGCAGATATCCTCTGATTCCACGCATTACTACCACATGGTGAGCACCCTTGACCAGGAGATGGCCGCCCAGGTTGCGGATTTCATGCATTCGCCCCTGGAAGAAGGCAAATATGAAGCATTCAAGGTGCTGCTCATTGGGACCTTTGGCCTCTCACGGCGTGAGCGGGGTGCCCGCCTGCTTCACCTGGACAGTTTGGGAGACAGACTGCCATCAGCATTGATGAACGAGATGCTGACCCTGGCTGATGGACACAAGCCCTGCCTCATGTTCGAGCAAGCGATCCTCGAGCAACTGCCCGAGGACGTACATCTGCTGCTGGCCGACGCAGATTTCAGCGACCCCCGGAAGGTGGCGGCCCGGGTAGACTTGCTGTGGAAAGCCAAGAGGGAGAGCATGGCGTCCGTCGGTCAGATTACCAGGCCAGGCCCGGCAGAGGGGCGCACACAACACAGAGGCAAGAGTGAGGAGGCCAGTGAACAGTGGTGTTTCTACCACCAGCGGTGGGGCACTAAAGCCCGCCGTTGTCGCCTGCCCTGCAAGGGCCAGAACCAGCTGCCGCTAATGACTATGGCGGCTGGCCACCAGGACAGCCTCTTGTATGTCTGGGACAAACAGTCGGGACGCCGCTTCTTGGTCGACACTGGAGCGGAGATCAGCGTCTTGTCCCCAATGGGGTACAACACCCGCAACAGGAAGCCAGGACCCACCCTGAGGGCCGCAAACGGCAGCAGGATACAGACCTACGGCACCCGCACAGTGCAGCTGTAGTTCGGCGCCAGCCGGTTCACGTGGAACTTCACACTGGCCGCGGTGGCCCAACCACTCCTGGGGGCGGACTTCTTGCGAGCTCACAGCCTGCTGGTTGACTTCCAAGGAAGAAGACTAGTACATGCCGAGACTTTCCAGTCGTTCTCTCTGGGTGAAGCCAAGTTGCCGGCCGCACACCTGGACTCCATCACGCTGTCGGACAACGAATTCACCAGAATCCTGGCGGTCTTCCCATCGATTCTGGCACCGCAGTTCACGGCAGCCATGCCCAGACATGGGGTTCAGCACCACATTCCGACCCAGGGACCACCCCTCCACGCCTGCACACGAAGGCTTCCCCCAGAAAAGCTCCGCCTGGCGAAGGAGGAATTCAAGAGGAATTGGGGATCATACGGCGGTCTGACAGCCCATGGGCCTCCCCCCTGCACATGGTGCCCAAAGCAACAGGGGGCTGGAGACCATGCGGTGACTACCGCAGACTGAACAAGGCTGCAGCACCGGACCGCTACCCTGTGCCACACATTCAGGACTTTGCAGCAAACCTGCACGGCGCACGGATCTTCTCCAAGGTAGACCTGGTCCGGGGATACCATCAAATCCCGATGCATCTGGACGACCACCCCAAAACGGCACTCATTGCCCCTTTCGGGCTTTTCGAGTTCTTCCGCATGCCGTTCAGCCTAAAGAATGCCGCACAGACGTTTCAGCGGTTAATGGACGCAGTGGGATGTGACCTGGACTTCGCTTTCATCTATTTGGACGATATCCTCAAAGGAAGCAGCAGTCGTCAGGAGCATCTGTCCCACCTCCGTCAACACTACGCCCAACTGAGTGAATACGGCCTCACGATCAACCCAGCCGAATGCCAGTACTGTCTCGATACCATCGGTTTCCTGGGCCACAGGATTACCAAAGACGGGGCAAAACCTCTGCCCGCCAAGGCAGACGCGATCCGCCACTTTAACCAGCCCAACACGGTCAAAGGCCTGCAGGAGTTCGTTGGTATGGTGAACTTCTACCACCATTTCCTCCCCCTCAGCAGCCCGTATCATGCAGCCTTTGTACACCCTGATGTCAGGTAAAGGCAAGGACATTACTTGGGACGAGGAGGCCGTGGCCGCTTTTGTTAAAGCCAAGGAAGCCTTGGCAGATGCCGCGATGCTGGTGCACCCCAGAACGGACATTCCGACCGCCCTCATGGTGGACACATCCGACACAGCAGTCGGTGGGGTGCTGGAGCAGCTCATCGAGGGGCGCTGGCAACCCCTGGCGTTCTTCAGCAAGCACCTACGACCACCCGAACTCAAGTACAGTGCTTTCGGCCAGGAGCTGTTGGCACTGTATCTGGCAATCCGGCATTTCAGGTACTTCTTAGAAGGCAGGCCGTTCACCGCATTCACGGACCACAAACCTTCGCATTCACGAAGGTGTCCGATCCCTGGTCGGCTCACCAGCAGGGACATCTGTCCTACATCTCCGAGTACACGACAGACATCCAGCACGTCTCGGGAAAGGACAACGTCGTGGCGGATGCACTCTCCAGACCAGCTGTCCAGGCCCTGTCCCTGGGGGTGGACTATGCAGCACTGGTGGAGGCGCAGCAGGCAGACGACGAGATGCCCAGCTACAGGACCGCAGTCTCGGGTTTGCAGCTGCAGGATTCTTGTAGGCCCAGGTGAGAGGACCTTCCTGTGCAACGTGGCTACCTGCCAACCTCGCCCCATCGTCCTGGCAGCCTGGAGGTGGCGGGTTTTCAATTCCATACACGGTTTGGCGCACCCATCTATCAGGACAACCGTCCGGCTGGTCTCCAGCAAATTTGCGTGGCACGGACTTCACAAGCAAGTCAGTGAATGGGCCAGAACTTGCACGCAGTGCCAAACAGCCAAGGTGCAGGGGCACACTAAAGCCCCACTGCAGCAGTTCGAACCCACCCACCGGAGGTACGACCACATTCATGTGGATGTTGTGAGCCCCTTACCAGTGTCCCGAGGAGCGCGGTACCTCCTAACTGTGGTAGACCGGTTCATGAGGTGGCCAGAGGCGGTCCCGCTCACCGACACATCTGCCGATTCCTGCGCTCGAGCACTGATCAAAACCTGGGTAGCACGCTTCAGGGTACTGGCCCTCATTACCTCCGACAGAGGCACCCAGTTACCCTCCAGCCTGTGGTCAGCTATGGCCAGCCTGTTGGGAATGCAGCTACACCACACTACCTACCACCCACAGTCGAACGAACTGGTGGAACGTTTCCACCGTCACTTGAAGTCGATTCTCATGGCCCGCCTGAGAGGACCTAACTGGGTGGACAAGCTTCCCTGGGTCCTGCTTGGAATTCGCACAGCGCCCAAAGAGGAGCTGCACGCCTCGTCAGCCGAGTTGGTGTATGGCGCACCCCTGGTCGTCCCGGGAGAGTTCATACCGGCTCCAAGGGGGCAAGAGGAAGAACCCACAGCAGTCCTGGACAGGCTACGCGAAAGGCTCAGCAACCTGGCCCCCGTACCGACTTCACAGCACGGACCGACCCCGACCCATGTACCCGAAGACCTGCAGAACTGTAAGTTTGTGTTTGTACGAAGGGGCGGACACCGGGCACCGCTACAGCGGTTGTACAAGGGGCCGTTCAGGGTAATAGACAACAACGGGTCACGTACGTTCTGGACATTGGGGGGAAAGAGGAGGTTTTCATGGTGGACCGACTCAAACCAGCCCATGTGGACTTGGCGCAGCCGGTCGAGGTTCAGGCACCGCAGCGCAGAGGCAGACCTCCCAAACAGAGGCTGATCCCGACTGTGGACATTGGGGGGTGTATCGCCGGTTCTGGGGGGTGGGGGGGGTTATGTGGCGACCCACTTTCTGCGCAGGCGAACCGGCTCACAAATAGCCAGCGCGTGGGGGGAGACTTTGGTAATGCACCTCCCCGGAGAGGGCGGGTGCTAGGGATTTTAATGCCAGCACCGTGAAGTTTGAATAAACTAGTCTCAAAACGACTTACTGACTGCGTGTCACAATTTCAGCACTGTGTGTAGCACATCGCTACAAGGGTCTTTTAAGAGACTTTTGGATAGGTACATGGAGCTTAGAAAAATAGAGGCCTATAGGTAAGCCTAGAAATTTCTAAGGCAAGGACATCTTTGGCACAACTTTGTGGGCCGAAGGGCCTATATTGTGCTGTAGGTTTTCAATGTTTCTATATTCAAACCACCCTGCCTGGCATCAATGATCATTCTACAATCACTGTCACTTAAATCATCTTTCTTCCCTATTCTGATGTCTGGTCTGAATAGTAATTGAGCCTTTTCATCAAGTCTGCATGGTTTTATAAACTGAGTTGCTGGCACATGATTGACAATTAGATATTTGTGTTAAAGTGCAGGTGTACAGGTAAAGCGACCACCGCAGGTAAATGCAATTCTTTCCTTTAAAAGCCACACCACTGTGGAAATATGATTTTTCTCTCTATAGATGAGCTGGTCAACAGTTAAGCTGATAGTTCATAAATGATCTCCCCAGAGAAGGGAATATTCTGGGTGCAAATTGGCTGCTGTGTTTGCACACAAGGCAGCGTTGACGGGACTGGATGTGATGGTAATTGATCACAAAGCTGTGTGGCACTTCATGAGATTATAACATGGACTCAAATCCTTTATTTTAACTTCATTTCCTGATATAAGGTCAATCAATCTCCGATAGTAACAGAGTGGAGGAAAGACGGAAACAAGTGATTCCTTTGAAATCAGATCTAAAGTGGGAAAGCAATGTAATGGAGCACAGTCATCGTCTGCATGTGAAACCACAAGAATTCACCATGATGGACTTTGGTGAGGTGTATTCCACCACCCTTAAACCTTGCTCTAGGAGTCTGCTCTGCACTTTCAATCGACAAGTCTCTAACGCTCTATTAGCATAAATACAGCTGCTGGTTCTGACCAGATTACATCACCATTGAACGACGTGGGCTGGAATATCTCCAGGAAATGCTGGCAGAAAGCCTGGAAAAATACTAATTCCTGTTTTTTATCGTCTAGTAAGAAAGAAAGCTGAGCTTGAATTCATTTGAGCAAGCACACTCTCCATTGGATCAAGGGGACATTTGAGTATACAATTTACTATAAATAGTACCAGTGCTGACTTGGCTCAGTTGGCAGCATTCTAGCCAATGAGTCAAGGAATTGTGGGATCAAACTTAATGACCTAAAACTTTCACAGACATTTGGGTGTGGTGCTGAGGAAGTTCAGCGTTCTAACGGAGTTATCGTCCTTACAGATGCAATGGTAAAACAAATCTCTATCAAAGGTCCTCTGTCACGATTGGTGTTGGTTTGGCTCAGCTGCCACTGAGTCAGAAGGTGGTGTCAATGAGCTTTTCTCTGGAGAAAACCTTTGCCAATAAGTCTCGGTTTTCATGAATTTACAAGCATCCTCATCTTCATTTCCAAATGCTACTGGGACATCACTCTTTCCTGCAAGCAACTCCATTCCTAAAAACCTCTGAGGCCTCTAGACACCTCTGATTAATACCTACATCACTTCCTACCACTGCTCAGCTTGCTTTTCTGCATACCCAAATCTCTTCATCTCTTATTTCCCTTCTCATTTTAAAAGCTTCATGAAATGCTTCTGTTTTCAGTCTCCTGTCTTAACCACTTATCTGCAGCCTAGTGCCAAAATGCTTTGACTGATAAAAGTTTTGCCAAATGTCTTGTGATGCATGACAGCATTGTAGGTTCATTGCACCTGTGACTTGTCAGCAGTTGTTGCTGACTTGAACCAGAACTGGAATGAATCTGAAGTCATAAAGTCATGGTGAGGTACAACACAGAAACAGGGCAGAGTCCGTGCCTACCACCAGCCACTCATTTACATTAATACTTTTTTAAACTCAAGAGATTTTGCAGATATGGAAAATCCTGAACAACGCACACAAAATGCTGCAGGAACTCAGCAGGTCAGCCAGCATCTATAGAGAGGAATAAATGGTCAATGTTAAGGGCCGAGACCCTTCATCAGAAAGTTTTTAGTTCTGATAAAGAGTCTCAGCCCAAAACATCGACTGTTTATTCCTCTCAATCAATGTTGCCTAACCGGCTGAGTTCCTCCAGCATTTTCTGTGTGTGTTAATCTTCTTCTAATCTCACCACACTCTCATCAAATCCCCCAGGTCCTCCCTTTCACATATACGCCAGGGGAAATTAAATAGATCAAATCAAATCCCTGTAACCAGGCTTATCAAAACCACTGTTCATGTCCTTCTTTAAGCCTGTACCTAAAATTCCTAAAATTACCAAGATCGAGGAGCGTTAGGCCGAAACCAAAACACCTCATCCAGAGATCAGAGCCGTGGGTCGGGGAGAGGGTGAGCAAATAAAAACTGTTGACAGACCCCATACATAGATGTCACTACAAATTCAGAAATTTGAAATTTAGTGGAGCAATTAATCGGAGCTCAATATACTCAGTCACGGTGGAGAAAGAGGAGTTCACTATAGCACAGGCTATAGATACAGCCAAAGCGTAGGAAACCACAAATGGGCAGATGAATTTGCTGACTGCTGCAACAGCCATCTTCCAGATGCTGGGAAACAGCTGAGAATAAGAGAAGAGGAGAATAAAAACCAGACTGGAAGAAAGCTACGTGGGGGTTATGGATGGGCATGTGAAATCATAAAAAGATGAAAGGACTTGCATAACGCTCAGCTGCTGAGAGCAGATATGAAGTCATTTGAAAGCAAATGGAGAAAATATCAAAACGGAATGGTCTTAAGGTAATAAAATCATAACAGTGAAGATGACGGAGAGTTTGAGAAGATTGGAACTGTGTATCTGCTTTAGATTAATGAGAGAAGTGAATTCACCATATCATCCACATTGATCAACCGCAAGATCAAACAAATGCGCAAATTAACATCACTTAGTTTGTAGATAAAATTGATAATTTGGTAAATTGGTTTACTACTGTCGCATATGCTGAAGTACAAAGAAAACTTTGCTTTGCATGCTTTCCATACAGAACATTTCAGCTACCGAGAACATGCAGTACAAATAGACAATATAGTTCAAAGCAATGACAAGGTAGATTAGAAGATCAAGAATCCATCTTATATACTTGGGGACCATTCAATAGAGATAAAAGTTGTCCTTGAGCCTGGAGATATGTGTTCTCAGACTTCTGTATCTTCTGCAAACTGGGAGAAGGGAGAAGGGAGAATATCTAGGGTGGGTGGGGTCTTTGATTACACTGGCTACTTTTCTGAGGAAACAAGAAGTGTAGACAGAGTCCAGGGAGGGGGTCCTCATTGCTGGAAGGAAAAGTCTGTTCATTGTCGGTTGGTGCTTCCATTGTATCCTGGATAATGGACTAGCTGACTGAGAGAACACAGTTTGTGCAGTTTCAGAACTGTGTGTCAGACATGGCTGTAAGCAACACTGAACACTGTATTGGCTCCTTTCCTGTTTACCCTGTATACCTTGGAAGCACAAACCACTCTGTTTTATAAAGGACTGAGTGACCGGATACAGGATGCTTCTCTTTCACATGCTCTACCAGTCTGTTGTCGCCAGTACAGTGGTGTGCTGGGGCAATGGCATCAACACGGGTGATGCCAACAGGCTCAAAAACTGACTAGAAAGGCTGGCTCTCTTATAGGAGTCAAACTGGACACATCGAAGACTGTGGTTGAACAAAGGACCCTACGGAAAATCCTGGCAATTCTGGGCAATGTTTCTCACCCTCTGTTTGTCACTTTGGCTAAACAAAGGTGCACTTTTAGTAATAGACTAAGACAACTACACTGCTCCAAACAGCACTGTATGAGGTAATTCTTACCCTCAGCCAATAGGTTCTATAATAAGTCAACCTGTAGCCAAGGAAGTGATGACACCCTCCTGTTAGACTGTTTGAGGCAACTTATTTTTGATTCTTTCTTACTTCTCTTCTAATATTTGTGTATTTGTATATCTGTGCACTTGTAATGTTATTGTGACACTGTCATTTCCTTTGGGATCAATAAATATCTGTCTGTCTATTGAATCTGGCTCAGAAGGGAAGGAGGGGAGGAGGACTGCTGTTATGACAGAGGATTCCATAGTTAGAGGAGTAGATACGAGATTCTGTGGACATGATAGACACCTGTGTAGTATTTCACTTCCAGGTACCAGGGTCAGGGACATCATGGGTCTATTCCACAGCATTCTAAAAGGAGCAGGTAAACAGCCAGTAGTCTTGGTACATATTGGCACCATGACAGAGGTAGGAAAAGTGAGGAGGTCCTGAAGAGAGAATTTAGAGTGCTCAGTAGAAAGCTGAAAATAGGATTGCCTGGGCAGTAACCTGTGCCACACACCAGTGAGGGTAAGAGTAGCAGGATCTGGCAAAAGAAAGCGTGGCTGAGGAGCTGGTGAAGAGGAAGGGTTTCAGATTTCTAAATTATTGGGATTTCCTCAAGGAAAGGAATGACTTGTTCAAAAGGGATAGTTTACATTTGAACCTGAGGGGGACCAATAGGCAGGCAGGCTTGCTGGAGCTGTTGGGGAGGCTTAATCTAATTTGGCAGGGGTGGGGTGGGGGGAAGAACCAGTGATTAGGCTGAAGATGAGGCAGTTAGTTTACAATCAAAGGTAGTGTCGTTGTCGTCATCGTGGCTACCCCTCAAGGTTGAGGATGATGGTCTTTGTTCCATTGATCTATCACAGAGCGAAGACGCCTGTGCACGTATTTGTTTAACGTGTACTTGATGTTGCACTCCAAGAAGCACACGATACTTCACAAATCAACCAACTGATTCCAAAGGCATGGAAACCACGATGACTGGAGCTGATGGATTTGTTGCAGCCTTCATCTGCCTTCACAGCCATTGAGTTCGAGGTAACTTCGTCCGCCTGTTCCCCCGTTGAGGTCTTGGTTGGATTGTTCTTTGTCAGGGACCTCACCCTCGACCTTACCACCATGGGTGACCCTACCAGGAGCGGAGTTCCAGACGGCATCGCTCTCAGGATCTCAGGACCACACAAGCTTCTCCACCACGACAAGGTGACAATCCACGGAGAAGCAAAGGTAGACTGTAGTGAGACTGAAAGGAAAAAACAGGCAGATGATAGAGGAAAATTACTGTCAATGGGGCAAGTTGCAGTGTAAAAGGGGTACAAAATTGAAAAGGGTGTTGGATACAGGTTTGAAGGTTTTACATATATGATGCAGTGTACAGAATAAGGTAGATGATCTTGTAGTGCAGTTAGAGATTGACAGGTACGACGTTGCGAGCATCACTGAGTCGTGGCTGACGGAAGATTATAGTCGGGAGCCTCACATCCAAAGGTACACATTGTATCGATTAGACAGACAGGTAGGCAAAGGGGGTGGTGTGGCTCTGTTGGTAAAAAGTGAAATCACATCCTTTAAAAGAGGTGACATAGGATCAGAAGATGTAGAGTCCTTGTGGGTTGAGTTAAGAAACCGCAAGGGTAAAAAGACCGTGATGGGAGTTAGATATAGGCCTCCAAACAATAGTCAGGATGTGGGCTACAAATTACAATGTGAGATAGAAAAGATATTGCTTGACAAAACAGCATGGGGATTTCAATATACAGGTATATTGAGAAAATCAGCTTGGTCTGGATCCCAAGGGAGAGAATGTGTGAATGCCTACAAGGTGGCTTTTTACAGAAACTTGTGTTTGAGCCCATGAGGGAATCAACTATTCTGGATTGGGTGTTGTGAAATGAACCTGGTTTGATTAGGGAGCTTAAGGTAAAGGAACGCCTAGGAGACAGTGATCATAATATTATAGAATTCAACCTGCAATTTGAGAAGGAGAAGCTGAAGTCAATATATTAGTATTACAGTGGAATAAAGGGAATTACAGAGGCATGAGAGAGGAGCTGGCCAAAGTTGATTGGAAGGGGACACTAGCAGGGATGATAGCAGAACAACAATGGCTAATGCTTCTGGGAGCAATTCAGAAGGCACAGGGAGGATGCATCCCAAAGAAGAAGCATTCTAAAGACAGGTTGTTAGAAGCATAGCTAACAAGAAAAGTCAAAGGCAACATAAAAGCAAAAGAGAGGATATATAACAGAGCAAATATTCATGGAAAGTTAGAAAATTGGGAAAATTATAAAAACTAACAGAGGGCAACTAAAAAGCCATAAAGGGGAAAAAGATGTAATATGAAGGTAAATTAGCCAAGAATATCAAAGAGGATGCCAATAGCTTTTTCAATATAAAAAGAGTAAAAGGGAGATGAGAGTAAATATCAGACCACTGGAAAGTTATGGAGGAGAGGTAATAATGGGGGAACAAGAAAATGGCTGATGAACTGACTAAGTATTTTGCTTCGGTCTTTTCTATGGGAGAAACTAGAAGTTCAAGGGTATCAAAGAGGTGTTGCTATCACTAGGAAGAATATGCCGGGAAACTGAAAGGTCTGAATGAGCTGCACCCCAGTGTTTTGAAAGAGGTAATTGAGGAGATTGTGGAGCCATTAGTAATGATCTTTCAAGAGTAAATAGGTTCAGGTATTATTCCAGAAGACTGGAAAATTACAAATGTCACTCTACTCTCCAAGATGGGAGAAAGGCAGAAAAAGGAAACTACAGGCCAGTTAGCCTGAAATCAGTGGTAGGGAATATGTTGGCAATCATTGATGAGGGTAATTGGAGCCACGTGGTTAATTAGGCCAAAGTCAGCATGGTTTCCTTAAGAGAAATCTATTAGAACTTTTTGAGGAAATAACAAGCAGGATAGACAAAGCAGAATCAGTGGATGTTGTGTACTTGGATTTTCAGAAGGCTTTTGATTGGGTGCCACACATGAGGCTGCTTAACATGGCATTACAGGGAAGACACTAGAATGGATAGAGCATTGACTGATTGGAAGGAGGCAAAGAGTGAGAATAAGGGGAATCTTTTCTGATTGGCTGATGGTGACTAGTGGTGTTTCACTGGGATCAGTGGTGGAACCACTTATTTTTACGTTGTACGTCAATGATTTAGATATCAGAATTGATGGCTTTGTGGCCAACTTAAAGGACAATTTGAAAATAGGTGGAAGCACAGATCGTGTTGAGGAAACAGGGAGACTGTGAAGGACTTAGACAGTTTGGGAGAATGTGCAAAAAGTGGCAGATGGAATAGACTGTCAGGAAGTGTATGGTCATGCACTTCGGTAGTGGAAGTAAAAGCATAGACTATTTTCTAAACGAGAAGAAAATTCGAAACTTCCAGGTGCAAAGAGACTTGGGACCTCTTGTGCAAGATTCCCTAAAGGTTAATAAACAGGTTGAACTGGTGTTGAGGAAGGCAAATACAACATTAGCATTCATTTTGAGGGAACTAGAATATAAAAGCCAGGATGTAATGCTGTGGCTTCAAAAGGCACTAGTGAGACCTCACATGAGGAGCATAGTGAGCAGTTTTGGGCCTCTTGTTTAAGAAAGGATGTGCTGATATTGGAGAGGTTCCGGAGAATGATTTTCAGAATAAAAGGCTCAGCATATGAAGAGTAATTGATAGCTCTAGGCCTTCATTTGCTGAAATTTAACCGAATGAAGAGGATCTCATTGAAACCTATTGAATTATGAAATGTCTAGATAAAGTAGATGTGGAGAGGATGTTTCCTATTGCGGGAGAGTCTAGTACCAGAGTGTATAGCCTCAGAATAGAGGAATGTCATTTAGACCAGAGATAAGAAGGAATTTCTTTAGGCAGAGGGAAGTAAATCTGCGGAATTAATTGCCACAGTCTGCTGTGGAGGCCAGGTCATTAGGTGCATTTAATATGGAGGCTAATTGGTTCTTGATTAGTCAGGGCATGAAAGGTTATGGGGAGAAGGCAGAAGTATAGGGTTGACAGGAAAATGGATCAGCCATGATGAAATGGTGGAGCAGACTCGATGGCCGAATAGCCTAATTCTGCTCCTGTGCCTTATGGTCTTAAGGTCTAAAATCATTTCAACATCGAGTTTGTACTTAAGGGAACAATACTCTGTTCTTTCAAGATATTCCACATCCGGTGAAGTTTCCAGCTTGGTCTTCCCAGAGATGACCGATGTGTTTAGATTGGTGAGCCACTTTCCTCGACTAGCTTATTTCAGACTTTTCAGACTTTCACTGTGTGCCATGCGTAGTTTGACAACAGTTGTGTCTGCTGCCCAGATGGTGCAGGGAAACTCCAGTGGCTGTTTGTCTATTCACTCCACCCATTGCTGAGTGACTGTCCCAAGGATAGGCTGTCCACACCAAGAGGCTACTGACCAACCCAAGCTTAGCGCTTGAACCTGGTGACCTTCTGTCCATGGTCACAGGTCTGTCTTTGAGAAGAGAATCAACAGAAAACAATCAGGAGCCTACAGATCTCTGTGAAAACCGAGGTTAACTTACAGACCATTGTGGACCCTCTCTTACATCTCTGGCCTGGTGGTTGTCCGGAGGAAGTCTTATCTGTGTTGCTTGGTCTCCTGCTTATGCTCAAACAAAGAGGGAACAAATACAGGCTGATGTCCATCTCCTACCCTCTGCAATCTACAGTGCAAGGCTCCAGCACCCTCATCCTAACATCCCTTTCCTGGATGGTCTGGATGACAGTAAATTTCAGCTTAGAGCTAAGACCATTGGTCGATGGTGAGGAGGGTAGGTTAGACTTCAGAATTATATGCAGGCAGGGCAATGGGAGATGGATTACTGTGGGGTGAAGAGTTTTGAGGTGTCTAATAAGGTCAGAACATATACCCTGAATGGTAGGTCTTGAAGGAGTACTGAGAGACAACGGAGCTTCAGTGGACCAGTCCAAAGATCCATGAAGGTGGCGGTACGGGATGTGGAATTGAGTTTAAGAGCTGAGAGGTAATGTTGCAGCTATATAGGGCCTTGGTCAGGCCCCACTTGGAGTACTGTGCTCAGTTCTGGTCGCCTCACTAGAGGAAAGATGTGGAAATGATAGAAAGGGTGCAGAGGAGATTTACAAGAATGTTGCCTGGATTGGGGAGCATGCCTTATGAGAATAGGTTGTGTGAACCCGGCCTATGCTCCTTAGAGGGACGGAGGTTGAGATGTGACCTGATAGAGGTGTACAAGATGATGAAAGGAATTGATCATGTGGATAGTCAGAGGCTTTTTCCCAAGGCTGAAATGGCTAGCACGAGAGGGCACAGGTTTAAAGTGCTTGGAAGAAGGTACAGAGGAGATGACAGCAGTAAGTTTTTTACGCAGAGAGTGGTGAGTGCATGGAAAGGTCTGCCCATGATGGTAGTGGAGGCGGATACAATTGAGTCTTTTAAGAGACTCCTGGAAAGATACATGGAGCTCAGAAAAAAAGAGGACTATGGGTAACCCTAGGTAACTTCTCAGGTAAGGACAGCTTTGTGGGCCGAAGGGCCTAAATTGTGCTGTAGGTTTTCTATGTTTCTATAATTTTGTAAAGGTGGTATGCGAGGTGCTTGCCTTCATTTGATGGGGTATATAGTGTAAGAGCAGGGAGGTCTTGGGACAACTTTATAAAACAGTGGCTAGGCAACAGATGGATCACAGCTATGGTCACCATGTTAAGAAAGGAGGTGAATGAACTGGAGAGGATGCAGAGGAGATCCACCAGTATCTCACCTGTGAAGAAATGCTCAAGTTTATAGAACCATAGAATTGCACAGAGCAGAAAGGGGCCCTTAGTCCACCTGGTCTATTTTGACCATGATGCCTACCTACACTAATCTCATTTTCCTGCTTTAGGCTAATATTTCCCTCTTTTCCTTGCCCATCTAATGCCTTTAAAGCATTGTAATTATACCTGCCTCCACCACCTCCTCCAGCAGTTTATGTCACATAATCTTCATCCCCTGTGTGTAAACAATACCCCTTCAGTATCCTTTGAACATCTCCCCTTTCACCTTCATCCCGTGCCCTCTACTTTTAGAGTCCCTTATCTATGCTAGTTTTGCCCCTCAAAATTTTGCAAAGCCCTCAAAGGTCACCCCTGAGCCTCCTACATTTCAGTAAGAATAAACCCAGCTTATCCAATCTTATATCTATAGCTCTCCATTCCAGGCAACATTGTGGTGAAACTCTCTTTCTATTGTTTCCTTCCTGTAATAGAAGGTAGAGCATAGATCACAGAATATCATAGGACAACACAAGCAATGATGTCATGCCAACCTTTTAATCTACTCTGAAATCAATCTAACCCTTCCCTCCTACATAACCCTCCATTTTCCTATCATCCATGTGTTTATCTAAGAGTTTTGTAAACATCTCTAATGTATCTCCCTCAAACACCACTTCTGGCTCCATGCTCCCACCATTTTCTGTATACACTACTTACCCCTGATATCCCCCAATACTTTCCTCCAATCACCTTAAAATTATGCCCTTTTGTCCTAGCCATTTCCATTGCAGGAAACATTCTCTGGCCATTCACTTTATCTTCTTACACTGTAGTAACTAGTACAGTACCCAATACAAGTGAAACTAACGGAGGTTTCATACAACTGCAACATGACATTACTCCAAGCAACATCGTGGTGAACCTCTCTTTCTATTGCATCCTTCCTGTAATAGAAGGTAGAGCATAGATCACAGAATATCATAGTACAACGCAAGCAATGATGTCATGCCAACCTTATAATCTACTATACTCTAAAATCAATCTAACCCTTCCCTCCTACATAACCCTCCATTCCCAGTCCGTCCACATCTGCCATCCTCCACATCTCTGTCACAACATAAACCATCCAAGATCTCTGCCTTCTTGAATTCTCTGTCCCAAACTCTTGGTATTAGCTGCCCAGATTTCGTGCCTGCTCAAACACTTCACCCCTCTCTCTACACCTTCAAGACACTCACAGTGGTGTTAGTTACTACAGGCTCGGTGACCCACCAAAGGGAATATAGAAATTGTTGCTTAATTTAAGAAAAGCTTTTCTCAGTGAGGATTGTTATCTTGTTCTGGCATGTAAATATAAACCCTGTGGTCACTCATTTACAAGGACACAGATATTAAGAAAACAGACTGACAGAAAAAAAATGTACCAGTCTATCACTGTCATGTCATTTAAAATAATATTTATTCATGTTGCACAGATAACGCCATTAGCAATTTTCCGTCAGTGGTAAGGAGTAAGAAGCATCTATAAATAAAGCAGTGATTCACTTGCAGTCTTGAGTGCTACACACAGCGCTCACATTGCAGTCAATGGAGAAACAGAATGCAGGTTACGTGACCACCTGGCGGAACAAAGCTGTGGACATTGTGGAAGTTTATCAAATTTTCAGAGGCATAGTTGGGGTAGGCAACCCTTTCTCCTCAGGTAAAAATGTCAATTATTGAAGGCATAGCTTCAAAGTGAGACAGGAGAAATTTAAAAAGGATGCGCAGGGCAAGATTTTGAAGATGCAATATGATAGGTGTCTGGAATTGGCTGGCAGGGCAATAGTTCCACCAGTTACAGAAGTAGTACTTAAGAAGCACTTAGATAGGCTCACAAATATTCAGGGAATGGAGGAATATGGATCATGTGCAGGCAGGTGGGATTAGTTTAACTTAACTTCATGCTCAGGAGACATTGTGGGCCGAAAGGCCTGGTCCAGCACTACACTTTTCTATATTCTATGTTCAGTCTGTAATGTATGGATCGAATTCTTTTAGAGCAATCACTCTCCATAGCACTATGTATGATCTGTTGTCTACACATGCATATT
Source organism: Hypanus sabinus (assembly GCF_030144855.1). Taxonomy (NCBI): domain Eukaryota; kingdom Metazoa; phylum Chordata; class Chondrichthyes; order Myliobatiformes; family Dasyatidae; genus Hypanus; species Hypanus sabinus. The sequence continues at coordinate 67,193,886 of NC_082709.1, forward strand.
GGTCTCTCTCTCGCTACAATGTGACTACACCAGTTAATGCATGCTTTTATTTAATTGATATGTAGATGTGCACAGACACAACAAATTGGTGACAAATATGAACCTGAATGACAGAGAATATCACCAACAGTTGTGGGACGAAACAGCAAGAGGAAAGAGTTGAACAGCACGGAAGGTCATCAAGGTTGCTAACAAAGGGACATGTGAGCGCACTGCATAGTACACAGTGAAAGACGTAACTAGCAAAGTTAAAGTGGAAATATGACGCTGACTTCATTCAGGAAAGTTGATGAATTTGATAGTGTTCATGAAGGCTGGGAGTCGTATACAAGAGGGTGGAACTGTATTGTAATGCGAGCAATGTGGATGAACAAAAAAAGGCCCCATACGCTTCTTAGCTTAATGGGCCCAAGAACATCGAGTCTCTTACAAAACGTAGTGACCCCTGAGAAGCCAGCAAACATGACGTTCGACAAAATCATTACAATTTTACAAAATCACTTGAGCCCTAAACTTCTGATAATAGCTGAGAATTTAGACATTACAAAAGGAACCAGTCAAAGTATGAAAGCATTTCTGAATACTTAGCAGAACTGTGCAAACTTTCCCAGTACTGTGACTCTGGAGATGGACTTTCTGATGCATTAAGGATCAGGCTCGTATGTGGCATGCATAGTCAAAGCACTCAAACTAGGCTACTGTCCAAGGAGACCTAACCTTAGAATGGGCATTGACCATTGCAATATCATTAGAGACTGCAGCAAAGGATGCAGCAGAACTACAGAAAAAGAGGTTAGAATGTGAAATGCAAAAATGTCCCTGAATGGTACAAAAAACCAAATATGTTATTGATGCAGCAAATTCTCCCATAACTCAAATGACTGTTGGTTCAAAGAAAAAGTTTGCAGAAAGTGTCACAGACAAGGTCACATAGAGAGAATGTGCAAGTCAGCCAAAGAGAAAAACTACACTGAGTATAAATATTCACACACAAAACTAAGCAAATGGATAAAGTGACCAAATTTGAAACTGAATCAGCCAACACAGAGTCTGACAAAGGTGAACTGTCACGCCTAAAACTGCATAGTATTACTGAAGCAGATCGCAATACAAACTGAAAATGGAGCTGGATACAGGGCCAGTTTTGTCCATAATTCCAGACTACAACAGACTATTTCAAAGATTCTATTAGAGAAGACTTCAGTAATGTTAAAGGCCTACACAGGCAAAAATGTGTCTCTCAAAGGCAAACTGAAAGTGAAGGTGACATATGGAGGCCAAACACAGCAGTTAGAGATTTATGTATTGACAAGTGGAGGGCCAGCAGTTTTCAGACACGAATGGTTGAGAAAGATCCATCTGGACTGGCATTCAATCAAAGCTCTCAGAGTGACATCAACAGGCAACTGCAGCCCAAATGGTAGCACTAACCAGAGGCTGTCACAGCTGCTTAATGTTAATTAGAAGGTTTTTGAGAATGGAATAGATAAACAGATTGAAGACTTGGCCATAAGCTGTTCAGGATGCCAAAAGGTTAAAAAAAAACCCACAGGCACTGTTACACCAGTGGGAATGACCATCATCACCATGACAAAGAGTACATATTGACTTTGCTGAGCCATTCATGGACTCCATGTTTCTGATTGCTGTGGATTCTCATTTGAGCCAGAAGTAGCAATGAAATCAACCACTACAGCAAAGACTGTCTCCACTCTGAGGACTATCTTCATCAAAAACAGCTTACCAGAAAAAATTGTGAATGACAACAGACCACAATACACATCAGAGGAATTCTGACTGATCATGAAGAAAAATGGCATCAGACATTTCAAGTTGGCTCCTCACTACCCAGCAATGAATGGGTTAGCTGAAGCTGTATCCAAACCTTCACAAAGTCCATTAAAGCGATGGACAAGGAGGACATTTCTCTACAGCACAAGGTGGACAACTTCCTTTTTGTGTATCAGAACTCTGTTCATGCAACGACAAATCAAACACCTGCAATGTTATTCAAGAATAGGAACCTGAGCTCTCGCATAGACCTCATCAAACCAGACCCACGGAGGGAAGTGCAGAATAAGCAGTTCAATCAGTTGCTAAGTAAAGCAGCAAGGAGCTCCGAGATTGGACAGGAAGTCCTGGTGCATGATTACCAGGAAGACCAATTGACACCCGGTAGGATAGCTACTGGTACTGGGCCACTGATGTACACAGTGGATGTTGGAGATCAGACATGGAGATGTCATGTGGACCAGATACCGGATGCACACCCAAAGAACACACCTGAGTCAACTACATCCAACAAGGTTGTCACATTACAGTCACCAGACTTACCTCTCAGTGATGATCATGTCACTGACAGCAATGTGATGCTGGAAACTGGGAACATTGTCGTTGACAAGACACCTGCCAAACCTGATGCCACTCCACAGGTCCAGAGGTGTTTATCCTGAAGGAAACAGAGCACCACCCAAAACACTGAACCTTTAGTATAGTGAAGTTAGGTACAGACCATTATTGTGAAAGCATGTTTATTTGGAATATGGGTTTCTGAAAAAGAAATTGAATGTTTTGTACATATACAGTTTTATGTTGCATTAATCTAAAGGGGGAGGAAGTGTAATGAATGGATCCATTTCTTTTAAAGCAATGAACCCCCCAGCACTATGTATGATTTATTGTATGTCCATTCATCTCTCTCTCTTTTACTCTCACTGCAATGAGAATACACCAGCAAAGCCATCTCCCGTGAGCGTATTTATATTCCATTGATACGTAGTTGCAAAGACACAACACAGTCCATTTCCTGTTACAGCCACTTTCATTCTCCCTCTCTGACCATTTGGTATGTGGACATTGTGCTGTTATACTGAAGAACAGTACAAGCTTGGAGAACAATGTCTTCTGTCGGGGTACCTTACAGCTTTCTGCTCTCAACATCAAATTCTCCAAGTCTGGGTAACTCACTTTCTACACCTGTATCAGCGTGGCTGTTTTTGCTGATCATTAGTGTGCGATATGGAGTCACAATGCCTGGAGTTGTACAGCTTGGAAAAAGGCCCCTTGGCCCTTACTTGTCTAAGCTAATCCTATTTCCCAGTACTTGGCCCATATCCCTCTAAACTCCTGCTGTCCATATACCTGTCCAGGTATTTCTTCAATGTGTCTGATGTTCCTCTGGGAGCTGGTTCCATATATCTATCCCCCGCTGTGTAACATTTGCTCCTCAAGTTCTTAGTAACCTTAATTATGTCTTCTAACTTTCCAACCCTGGAAAACAAACTGCACCCTCTCTCAATGGCCCTCCTGATTTTATATTCCCACTCGTCAGACTCCTCCACTCCAAGAAGAGCTAGCAGAGGGGTGTATGATCTGCCATCTGTGACACACTGGAACTACGTCTCTCAACAGAAACTGCTCTGGTCTATTAAACTGCCTCCCTGGGCTAAATAAAAGACAAACCTTTGCATACACAAAACATTCCAACACTTTGTGTAGGATTAATAAATCTACTAATTTAACCAGCAAAGGCCTCCAGGAAACAAACCTGTCATTATCACCTCCTTCATAAAACCTTCTTTGCAATGCCACTCTGGTCCCTGATGCAAACCAGATGTGCTACATACACAAATACGTTTGAGAACTGAGAGAGGGGTGGAGAAGGGAAGAGAGAGAGAAAGGAGGTAAGGGGGACAGAGAAAGAGGGAGTGAGAGAGAGTGAGGAGGTAAAGAGGGGAGAAATTGGGAAGTAAAGAACAGGAGAGTAAGGTGAGAAAAAGAAAAGAGGGGAGGAGTAAGGGAGTTCAATTGAGGGAGAGAGCAGGATAGAGGAAAGAATAGAATATAGGACAGCAAGGAAAGTGAGTATGAAAGGAGAGAGAGAGAGAGAGGAGGATAGAGAAGATGCAAGGAGAAAGAGGAACAAAAAGGAAGAAGAGAAAGTTAGGAAGAGAGAGGGACAAAGCTGAAAAAGAGGGACCAGGACAGGAAGAGAGGGTGAAGGAAGAAAGAAGAGTTAGAGTTAAGGAGTGGTGAAAGAGCGAGTCAGAGTTGGGGGGGGGGGGAAGTGAGAGTGAGAGAGAAACAGAGAGAGAGAAAGAGAGAGAGAGAAAGGGAGAGAGAGAGGGGGAGAGAGAGAGAGAAGGGAAGAGAGAGAGAGAAAGGGGGAGAGAGAGAGAGAAGGGGGAGGGAGGGGGAGAGAGAGAGCGAGAGAGACTGAACATCTGGTGATCATTACTTTTTGCTCTGCCGTATTGTCCTGTATACATGCACCCTCAGGATGAGTGCTCAGTTTAGTACAGCTGGCTGCCTTTGTGGCATGAATTGCCTCAATGAACTTTATAGTTGATGGTGGGCCACAATGCAAGAACCATGCACAGTAAGATCCCACAAACCATTGATAAGATGATGTCCAGACATTCTTGTTATTCTGTATTATTGGCCCAGAAACACAGAATGTATCTCCTGCTGCTCTTCCTGGATCAAGGGTAAACTTTTTCCATGATAGACATTTACATGAATTAGGAATTTGCTGTGGTGTGTTGGTCAGGGTGCAGTATGCAACAAAAAGCAACAGCATTCAACAATTACACAGAATAAAGAATTATATAAAATGTAGAGTTAGAGGTTGATGATGTGGAATAACCATGGAATAAAATGTGCATAAATACCTGAAAACCAGCATGTATTTACAGTGTAAACAGCATTGTAAAAACTTGTTTAAACTGTTTACAGTGCAGTGCAGCAACAGGGGGTGGGGGTGGGGGGGTTTGACTAGAATGGCTGATCAGATTAACTGTCTGGGGAAAGACACTTTTAAAATAGATGATTTTTGTATTTTAATAATCCTATGGGGCTTTCCAGAAGGAATCTTTTGGAAAAGTTAGCTGAATTTTTTATGTCTCTGAGATGGCAGAAGGTCCCTGGTTTAAAGCCTCATCCAACAGACGACATATCTGACAATGCAGCAGTTCCTCAGTGCCACAACAAAGTATCGGTGTATTAGGTCGGCCTTGGACATTCAGCCTTTAAAATTGAAGGCAGAGGATCGGACTCAGTCAACTGTCGTCACCACCTGTGACAATGAATATCTACTGTCCTCCCATTCAGAAGGGCTAAGTTACCAAGTGTCCTTTCAACAGAACATGCCTGACTGCAACAGAGAAAATATCCTTCCCTCTGTGTGTGTGTGTGTGTGTGTGTGTGTGTGAGTACGTGTGTATGTTTGTGCATGTGTGAATGTGACTGTGTATGTGTCTGCATGTGTGTATGTGTCTGTGTCTGTGTGTGCGGGGGTGCATGTGTGTATGTGTTTATGTGTGTGTTTGTGTGTCTGCATGTGCGCATGTGTGTGTCTGTGTGCATTTGTGTGTATGTGAGTGTGTGTCGTGTGTGTGTGTGTAGTTGTGTGTCTGTGTTTGTCTTTTTTTGTGTGTATGTGTGTGCACGTATGTGAGTTTGAGTGTGTGTTTTGTGTGTGTGTATGTGTCTGTGTATGTCTGTGTGTGTCTGTGTGTGAGTGTGTGTGTGCACACATGTGTGTATGTGTGTGTTTGTGTGTATGTCTGTATGTGCATGTTTGTGAACATGTGTGTTTGTATGTATGTGTGTATGCATCTGTCTGTCTTGTGTATTTGCATATATCCACAGCTCTTTAAATATTCAAATTTAATCTCCCTTCCAAAGTGTGCCTCTTCGTTCCATCTCTCCCTAACAATTGCACACCATCATACAACATTGTTTCATCTACAGTATGAAGATCTCTATCAGACTCCTTTATATTATACCATAAGCTAGAATTTTTGGCCCAAATTTGCACAGAACTTGTGGGGGTTGTAACCCCAGGCTGAGGTTGAACAATTGGCCTTAAGCTACAAGTGGCCATTTTACTAGATAGACCAGTACACTGGCTCATTAATGCAAATATCTGATCAGCCAACCATATGGCAGCAACTCAAGGTATAAAAGCATGCAGACGTGGTCAAGAGGTTCAGTTGATGTTCTCACCAACATCAGAATGGGGAAGAAATGTGACCAAAGAGACTGACCATGGAATGAAGGTTGGTGCCAGAGAGGGTGGTTTGAGTATCTCAGAAACTGCTGATCTCCTGGAATTTTCATAGGACCATAAGACATAGGAGCAGAATTAGGCCATTCAGCCCATTGAGTCTCTCCGACTTTCCAACATGGCTGATCCTAGATACCACTCAATCCCATATATCTGTCTTCTCGCCATGTCCTTTGATGTTTTGACCAACCAGGAAATGATCAACTTCTACCTTGAATACAGGAGATCCCCCCCCTTTACAAAGGTAGAGGTTCCTATGAAACCTTTCTTAAGCCGAAATGGTGTAAAGCGAAGAACCATTAATTTATACGCGAAAAATTTTCGTAAAAGCGGAAATCCTCTTTGTAATGCAAAAATGGGTTACTGATGTAGGTCTTTTGTAAAAATGATGCGGCATAAAGCGAACATTTGTAAAGTGGGGGACACCTGTATACCCACAGACTTCACGTCCTCCACAGTCTGTGGCAGAACATTCCACAGATTCAACACTCTCTGCCTGAAAATATTTCTCCTTACCTCTGTTTTAAAGTCACCCCTCAATTCTGAGGTTGTGCTCTTTAGTTCTGGATAGCCCCACCAAAGTAAACATCCTCTCCACATTCACCCTTTCTAGTCCCTTCAATGTTCGCTAGGTTTCAATGAGATCCTCCTGCATTCTTCTAAATTCTAGTGAGTACAGTCCCAAAGCTGCCAAATGCTGCTCATATGATGACCCAGAATCTACTTGTGAACCTACTCTGAACTCTCTCCAATGACAACACATCCTTTCTGAGATATGGGGCCCAAAACTGTTGACAATACTCTAGTGTCTGGTGTCTTTTAAAGGCTCGGCATTATTTCCTTGGTTTTATACTCTATTCTCTTTGATTCACCACTGATGTCAGGCTCACCGGCCTGTAGTTTACTGACTTGCTCTTAGAGCACTTCTTAAACAGCAGAACATCAGCTATCCTCACCTCACCTAAGAACAATAGACAATAGACAATAGGTGCAGAAGTAGACCATTTGGCCCTTCAAGCCTGCACCGCCATTTTGAGATCATGGCTGATCATCTACTATCAATACCCGGTTCCTGCCTTGTCCCCATATCCCTTGACTTCCCTATCCATAAGATACCTATCTATCTCCTTTAAATATCTCTGCTGGGGCCCCTGCAGTTTCTGCACTTGCCTCGCATAGGGTCCAAGGGAGCACCTCTTCATGACCTGGGGTCTTGCCTGCCCTAATTTGCCTCAAGGCAGCAAACACTTCCTCCTCTGTGATGGGTACATGGTCCATTACCTCACTGCAGTTTTGCCTCACTTCTATAGACTCGGTGTCCGTCTTCCAAGTAAATACATGTGCAAAAAAATCCATTTATGATCTCCCCCATCTCTTTCAGCTCTATGCATAGATGAGCACTGATCTTCTAGAGGATCAATTTTGTCCTTTGCTATCCTTTTGCTCTTAATATAACTGTGGAAGCCCTTGGGATTCTCCCTTACAATGTAGGCTAGAGCAAACTCATGCCTTCTTTTAGCCCCCCTGATTTCCTTAAGTGTTCCCTTGCATTTCTTATACTCATTGTGTATTTCAGTTGTTCTTGCCTGTCTATACCTTCTATGTCCCTCCTTCTCATTCTTAATCAGGACCTCAGTATCTCTTGAAAACCAAGGCTCCCTAAACCTGTTATCCTAGCCTTTTATTTTGACAGGAACATGCAGACTCTGAACTCTCAAAATTAAATTTTTGAAGGCCTTCCACTTTCCAAACACACCTGTGCCCGCAAACAGCCTGTCCCAATCCACACCTGCCAGATCCTTTCTGATACCATCAAAGCTGGCCTTTCTCAAAATTAGAATCCCAACCCAAGGACCAGACCTATTCCTTCTCCATAATTGTATTGAAACTAATGGCATCATGTTCACTAGATGCAAAGTGTTCCTCAACACAAACTTCTGTCACCTGCCCTGTATTAGTCACTAAAAGGAGATCCAGTATTTCACTCCCTTTAGTGGAGGGATGTGATACCACAGCTCCTTACCGGCTGCCCCCAGCAAACCCTTAGACTGCATTGGTGGTTAATGTAAATTACACTTTATGTTTCATGTACATTTGATAAATAAATGGATCTGAATAAATGAATGACGTTGGGTTGTCTGTCAGCTATCGACTGCGATTACTGGGAAAATAAGGAACAATAACATTTGCAGACAGCTCCAACGAGATACAGGCTTCCTCTGCTATCTGAAAGTAGAGCGTTCCTATGAAACCTTTTGTAAGCTGAAATGGCGTAAAGCGAAGAAGCAATTTCTATTCATTTATATGGGAAAAATTTTTGAGCGTTCCCAGACCCAGAAAATAACCTACCAGATCATACCAAATAACACATAAAACCTAAAATAACACTAACATATAGTAAAAGCAGAAATGAAATTATAAATACACAGCCTAAATAAAGTAGAACTAATGTATGTACAGTGTAGTTTCATTTACCAGAATCGGAAAGATTTAGCCAAAACCGCTTTGTAGAAGAAAATCGGTACGTACATGCATGTGCACACACCTGCCCATGCAAGGCTTCACGGTCATGGTAGTCTTTCTCAGGGTAAACATAAGTTTAAAGCGGGTGCCTTTTTTTGTAAAAGTGAAAATCCTCTTTGGATTTCTTTCGGTTAGCGAAAACAGGTAGTAATGTAGGTCTTTTGTAAAAGCGAAGTGGAGTAAAGCGAAATTTCATAAAGCAGGGGACACATGTAATTTTCAAAGTGCATCACAGATGCAATGTAGGGTATACAGCACCTTTTTTATACACAGCAAGATCCAACAAGAGAGGAACACCCAGCGGCCAGGCAATCTGCTTTCAGTGATGTCACCTTGAAGATACCAATGTCAGTAAGACCAAAGAACAGATTGTGGACTTCAGGAAGGGTAAGATGAGGGAACACATACCAATCCTCATAGAGGGATCAGAAGTGGAGAGAGTGAACAGCTTCAAGTTCTTGGGTGTCAAGGGAGAATAGGGTAAGAGCAGACCTGTGTGAAATGGAAGAGGTGTGGTTGATGGTGGAGGAAGGGAAAACCCTTTCTTTGAAAAAGGAGAACACCTCCTTCATTCTAGAATGAGAAGTCTCATCCTGAGAGAAGATGTGGCAGAGTTGGAGGAATTGAGAAAAGGGGATGGCGTTTTTACAAGTAGCAGGATGGGACAAGATATAGTCCAGGTTTGCTGTGATAGTCCATTAGTTTATAATAGACATCAGTGCTTAAGTTGTCTCCAGAGATAGAGACAGTGAGATTGAGAAAGGGGAGAGAGGTGTTGGAAATGGACCAGGTGAATTTGAGGGTTGGGTGGAAGTTGGAGGCAAAATGGATGAAGTTGATGAGTTCAGCCTGGGTGCAGGAAGCAGCACCAATATAGCCATCGATGTAGCACAGGAAAATTGTGGGACGGTCACCAGTGTAGGCTAGGAACATAGACTGTTCCACGTAGCTGACAAGCAGGCAGGCATAGCTGGGACCTATGGCTACCCCTTTTGTTTGAAGGAAGTGGGAGGAGCCAAAGGAGAAATTATTAAGCGTGAGGACAAGTTCCACTAGACAGAGGAGAGTAGGGTGGAGGGAATTGGTTGGGTCTGGTGTCCAGAAAGAAACAGAGAGCTTTAAGGCCTTTCCAGAAAGAACCTCCAATTACCATACTTTCTGTAATTGATTTTTTTTCCCTTTCTGTATTATCATTGTACTGCTGCTGCTAAGTTAATAAATTTCATGACACGTTCTGGTGATATAAAACCTGATTCTGATTCCAATTCCTTATTGGTTACATATTTAGATGTCACCCACGACCCAGTGATTTCGAGCATGCGTTCCGCACTGTGTCTGTCTCCCCCTCTTTTCAGAAGCCCAAGGATAGAGACAGACACAGTCAGGAATGCATGCACCAACAAGGTTGGCTCAGTAAATTGATATATGGAAGCAAGACAGTTGTCTTGTTGCAACTTGTCAGATTCCATCATGGCAGATTGGAATTTTGTGTTCAGGTTAAACAAGTAAAAAAAAGGGGAAAGGTGACCATGAAGTCACTAGAGTATCATCTGGATTGTTGGAAACCCTTTGGAAGGAAGCAAGCTGCCCTCTTTACCAGATCTGGTCTATAGATGCACAAAATGTGGTTGACTCTAAAATTCACCTGGGAAGGCCTGTCATCAGCAGCTCATCAGGGAAACTGGGGAATGGACATGCAGTCCTCCCATGGCAGAGAAAAACACCAGGCATGCATCCTTAATGGAAGCAGATGGGACGAAAGGGGTTCCAGAAGAACAATTGAGGGAGAAAACCAAGAAATCAGACAAATTATTGCATTTGCTACACATTAACCAAGAGGGGCTGAAGGGCTGCACCTTTGACATTGATTACTTATCCCAAATGTCATATAAACATCAAATTGCCAAGGATGCTGCTCAACAATTTTCTTTTTCCCTTCTTCACCGAGGCACAGTAAACAGTGTCCTGCCCGGCCACCATCCCCTGTACTGTAGCGTTACACAATTAAGTTGTCAGTAGCCCGAGTTCAAATCCCTCTGCTGCCTTGAAGGAGTTTGCATGTTTTTCCTGTGACTGCATAGGTTTCCTCCCATGTTCCAAAGAGATACAGATAGTAGATTAATTTGTCACGTGGACATAATTAGGGCTCATTGGACCAGAAGGGTCTGTTGTTGTGCAGTGTCTCCAAATAAAAAGAAGAAGAAGAAATGATAGCAGAACTGGAAAGTCAAATTATTTAAAAAAACAAAGACTTGGCATCTGATGACAGCTTTGAGAATTGGGAAGACTGAGGAGTGAACTCATGCAAAGTTCTTGGTACAAAACATTGACAGATCCTTTCCTCCCATTTGCCTGACATTCCTACAGAAAGTTGTTTCTTCGACAGACCTCATTTTTCTTTACAAACACCAGAAAATCTGCATATGCTGGAGAAACTGAGTAGGCTAGGCAGCATCTTTGGAAAAGAATAAACAGTTGATGTTTTGGACCAAGATCCTTCTTCGGGACTGAAGGGTCTTGGTCAGAAATGTCAACTCATTTTTCTTCTTCTTTGCTGATTCCTCTTGATCATGAGTGACTTGTTTCTGTTCCATCCTGAGGTGACCCATGAGGCCATTGTGGAAGCTCCAGCCACTTCCCAAGATGGGACCGGAGGTAGCATACAGGCTGGAATGGATGGGTAGTTCATGAGTCTTGAGCTCATTCTGCTCTTACCTCTGGCCTTCTGTGTGAAGTCAATGCATGGTCTTGAGATCCTCAATACTGCCCTGAATGCTTCTTCTTCACTTTGAGCAGCTTGTCCCATGAGCTCACAGGGATGTTTCACTTTGCAAGGAAGTTTTGACTGTATCCTTGAATCTTTTTCTCTATCTGCCCGTTAATCTCTTCCTGTGTTATTATCACATAATGCAGGGCTTGGTAGGACAGGTGTAGGAAAGAGTTCAAGGTCAATAAATCCTGCATGCAGCTCAGGAGGAATCCTACAGCAAAAGTGCATCAGAAAGTATCATTCGCACAATGCCGGAGAGCCTCAGTGGTCGGGAAGCATCTTCAGAGAAAAAAGACGAGAGGTCAGAGAAAGTGCTGCCCCACCTTCTTACTCTGACTTCACATCTTTTGTTTCCAGTCCCAGTGAAGGGTCTCAGCCCAAACCATCGACTGTTTACTCTCTTCCATAGATGCTGCCTGGTCTGCTGAGTTCCTCCAGCATTTTGTCTGTATTGCTTGGGTTTCCAGCATCTGCAGATTTCCTCTTGTTTGAGAATGTATTACTCTAACATTTGTTAAAGTTTTACTTTAGTAAGTGGATTATTCTACCGTCTGATAAAGTGAGCAGCACAGAGCTACCTAAACACACACACACACACACCCACCCCAAAAAAAACTCAAGCAGACACACACACTCACTCCACACGTCGAACAGTCAAACTCCCAGATGCAGGGAGCGAGATCTAGACCAGCTCTGCACGTGGACATCCCGTCACCACGGCAGATCCTGGCTGGTTTGGGCAGAGATTGCCCGCAATGATCTCCAGTCATCCTCCACTGGCATGGCCCCCCTTTGAAGGTCAGTGGTGGTTCCAGACACCACCTACCCCGACCAGGAGATTGACATGAGGGTTTCTGCTGCTGACCAGTTGGCCCATCACTGCGAGTGCACGTGGAGCTGGGCCAGGGCTTCTCTGCCGTGTGCCTGGCAGGCCGATTCCTCAAAAATCTGACTGGGGTCTAGAGATCTTTCTTTAATAGTTGCAAGCCGCAGGTTGGCCCCCACACTACATGGCAGCATTCATAGTGGAGAAGGCTATAAGCAAGGTCGCATATAGATTACCCCTACCGTTATCAATGAAGGTTCATCCATGTTCCACATTTTCCCAACTCAAGATGGTGAATTCTCTCCCCTTAATCCAGTTCTCACCACCCCCACCCCCAACTTGGTGAATGTATCCTTGACCTATTCTGTGCAGCGCCTCCCAGTATCTTGCCAGGTCCAGTATCTCCTGGACTCGGAGAGCTCTGGACATGAGGAAAGTTCTTGAAGAGCGTCAGAAATCAATTACGTGTGCTCGCACGTTCCAGTGGATGAGCGTTAAATTGTGGAGGTATTTAACTCCCTTCCTCTCATTTCAGTCTTGTCGAATCCTGACCAAAAGCACATCAGCACTCCCCGCTTACCTTGGTCCTTGTTCCGGGAGAGAAGACTTCCACTTAGACTAATGATGGAAATGAGCAGCATTTATTTAGTACTAAATTACTGCTTCCGAATCGTAGTATCAGTGTTAACTTTTGGTTTGAGATTTCTAGTTAATGGCCCTGTTGGCCTAGTAAGTGTTTACTATTTTTCCTTTAATTCTGCACAGTTGTTATTAAAAGTCAGTGAACTGTGTTCATCTGTTTCAGTGTCTCCCCCTCTGCACCTGGGCCCCAACCATTCACGCTTATCACATAAGAAACCAGCCATATACACACACAGGCTCCTGCACAAACTCCACACAGATACAGACTCCACAAAGGCCCAGACACCCATACTCACAGAAATCAGCCTCCTCCTGCCCATTCCCTTGTGTTGTGTGCACCAGATGAGAACTCTCATGTGCTTCTGACGATGTGTGATCCGATTTTGAAAGGCCAGTGATGACAGGCCTCTCGTCTCAGCTGCTCGGTGCAAGGCAGGCAGCCGTCTGAAGCCAGTGCAGGTGGGGTTGTCACCCAGCATCTAACCTTCGATGATGTCAGGCAAAATGGGCTCCCTAACTACAAAGAGGGGTCCCTTGAGTTTCCTGGGTGTGACCAGGGGTAAATTGTACTCCTTGCCATGTCACCTGCTGTCCCGAAGAGCTTTGGGTTGTGGTAGGGAGCTCACTCTGCCACATGGTTTCAGTACCCATCGCTGGCAGACCGGTTTCACAGAGTAATTTCTATGCATGTCTGCCTCGAGAATATACCTGCCTACACCCATTAGAGAGAGTCAGCAAAATACCTTCATGGTAGTACCACACTTGTTCTGGTCGCTTCAACTGGACGTGCTTGTCTGCACCTAAATGAAATCCAGCTTCCTTTTGGATGTGACATTTCTAAAAAGTGAATCAGTGAATTAGGAGAATGCTTGGAGAGTTTGTTTGGAGTTGGTGTGTGTGTGTGATCACTGACACTTGGACGTTGTTATAATTGAGATGCCAGTTGAAGCTACAGGCCTGCAGGGACCTGTGGAAAGCCTAATCCCAACAGAAACACTGCTCCTCTCACTTGTTGTGACAGATATGGGCGTAGGATTTGAGTGGTATGAAGTAATTGGCATCCATGTGTTCTGGTCATGACCTCTGCATGTCAACCTAACAAAATATTTTTCACTGTAATAAAACATCGTCCCATTTGTACACGGCAAGATCCCACAGTGAGAAATGTGATCAGTATGATTTGTTTTTTCTGTGATACGCACAAATGCTGAAGAAGGGTCTCAGCCCGACTCATCGACTCTTTACTCTTCCCCATAGGTGCCTGGCCTTCAGCATTCTGTGTGCATTGCTTTGGACTTCCAGCATCTGCAGATTTTCTCTTGCAAGTGATTTCTTCTGTGATTCTGTTTGGAAAATAACACAAATATTAACCAATCTCCTACCCGCTCCCTTGAGTTGGGTGCAGCAAGCGAGGATTCCGATAGGCCTATGGGGAGATATAACCTCATTTTGAGAAGGCCAGTGACAATGTGCCTCTCAGTGTAGAAAGGCTCAGCTGGTCGGTGGAAGGCGAGCAGTCGTATGAAGCCAGAGAAAGGGTTGCCCTCAGGATTCAACACTTGGAGTTATCTGGCGAGGTGAACTCCCTAATGACAGAGGGATCATTTGAGCTTCCTGAGAAGCTGGACGTGCTGCCATGGGAAACTCCCACCCACAGTCGCCCACCACCTAACCATCCATGGAATAAGCAGCCATGTGATCGTGAAGTGTATCCTCCAAGGCAAGAATACTTTTTTACCAAGCTCAGATTTCTACAGAGAAGTTGGCACTTCTAAGAGATCAAAGTGTTGTTTCTGAGTAACTAAAACTTCCAATTAATATTCTTTGTTTAGACTCTTGTCATAAATGTGAGCCAAGCTTCAGTTCAGTAAGTGACAGGTGGTAATAAGTCTGAGGTTAAACATAGAACACAGAATGCTGGCACACTGCACGGGTTTGGCTACTCGAGATGCAATGTAAGACAATGCAGTTATGTTAATGGACGTATTAAACGGGACAACACTGGCTGTTATTTAGTGTGTTTTTGTACTCAGAGGCCTGCCTCTCATAACGTTAATGGTGGGTATCTGGGACTATCCCTGGAAGCTTTTAGTCCACCTAAAAAAATCACATATATGTGAAATCATCTAAGTGACAAAAAAACTACGTAATAAAGCAGTCAGGCTTTTTAAGAATGGTTAAGGAACAACAGAAAGAATGACAGAAAGCCAGAGTGAGCTAGAATCAATTTCTCTGCCTTCAATTTCTGAGACAGATGATGTGTTCGTCTACAACTCGGTATGTCTCCGTAGTTTATAGGAATTGTCCATGTGATTTGGAAATCCTTTGTATTTCAGAAATTATAATTTGTATATCTTTTATAAGATAGAAATCCTCTGTGAGACTTAAGCATGTTTTAAGAATATTGCCTAAATTTAAATGTGTATCACTAAAAATAAATTAACTGTGTTTAAACAACTTTGTTAGCTGGAAGTATCTCCTCCTTGTTTTGGGGGTGGGGGTACCCACTACCAAATAGTGGGTATTGGCAGCTAATGTCATCATTGAGGATAAACAGGCACATGAACTAATCTTTGAAGAGTAGGTGGCTACAGTACAGCTTCCCTTTAGTGAGGGTAGTGTTAGCACTTGGCCAAGTGGTTAAGGCGTTCGTCTAGTTATCCAAAGGTCACTAGTTGGAGCCTTGGCTGAGGCTGCGTGTGTGACCTTGAGCAAGGCACTTCACCACACATTGCTCTGCGATGACACCGGTGCCAAGCTGTATGGGTCCTAATGCCCTTCCCTTGGACAACATCGGTGGTGTTGTTACGTATTCAGGCAACAATAAATATATGAGTTCGGCAAGGGTTTCTTATAACAAACAACACGTTTATTAAACACAGAAAACAAACCCCCCAAAAGTAAACAAACACTAACGTAACCGGAAACAACTGCTGTGCGGCAGCCCAAACAGTTCTTAAAGCGATACTGCAAAAACAGTTCTTTAAAGTGATATTGCAAAAACAGTTCTTTAAAATGGTATTGCCAAAAGTACAATATGCTCACAGTCCATCTAAAAGGAGAGACCTTATAGGACGATTTAAATTCTCTTTCACGTCGCTTGGCTTCGATCCCCGACGTCGAACTTCCCAAGAAGAATTTACGAAACGGAACGGCTTAAAGGCACTGACCTTTCCTTCTCCACTACCTTCAATCCTTTCTGGTAACCCAGGGATTAACATGAAGATAGTCAACGAAATCCTTCCAAATAAGGATCAAACAAAGGTCGAAACCCGTTTCACCGTAGAAAACGATTCTCCTCGATCTTTAACACTCGAACGTCGATCTTCACTCTCCACTAATTTCCTCGAACTAACAGAGTCATAAAGAACCTGCTGGTAATGACCTCTTAAACTTTAGGCATTAAATAAAACTTCGTCTTTCAACTAAACTGTGTCATCACTTAAAACACGCAGTGGCATGAAGTCAACTTGGCAAATCCAGCCACGAACTGCCCCTCCTCACAGGGTGGGGTCTACCTTTTATAACCTGTAAAAAAAACCTGTCACATGATCTCTACTGGCAGGAAGATGACATCACTCCACCATCACAAGACCATTACCTCAAGTCCAGTATAGCTTCAACCCCAATCATGTGACAAGGGCACCACTGTCATGTGTCACGAGTACGTAACAGTGTGGAGAGGGGAGACTTACAGCTTGGGCAACTGGCAGTCTTCCATAAAAAAAACTTTGCCCAGGCTTGCACCCTGAAACCTTTCCAAGGTGCAAATCCATGGTCTATCGAGACTAACGGAGGCTTACTACTACTACTAGTGAGGGTATTCATACCTATCTATATTGGACAGTGTTATGGTCCGGTCCGGAGCCTGCATTCCAGGTCTTGATCCGGTCTGCGGACTCCAGACTCCGGGTCTTGTAGCCATCCCTCCTTTCACCCTTAAACCCAAATAGGATAATCTTGGTTTAAGGAGGCACACCTGATACTTACCAGCTGGCAGGTGGATATAAGGGGCTGTGTGTGTGTGTGTGTGTGTGCGTGCGTGCGTGTGTGTGCGTGCGTGCGTGTGTGTGTGTGTGCGTGTGTGTGTGCGTGTGTGCGTGTGCATGCGTGCGTGCGCGCGTGCGTGTGCGTGTGAGTGAGTGTGTGTGTGTGTGAGTGTGTGTATGTGTGTGTGTGTGTGTACACGCGCGCGTGTGCATGTATGTGTGTGCGTGTGCGTGCGTGCACGTGTGCATGTGCGTGTGAGTGAGTGTGTGTGTGTGTGTGTGAGTGTGTGAGTGTGTGTATGTGTGTGTGTGTGTGTGTGTGTGTGTGTGTGTATGTGCGCGTGTGCATGCGCGCGTGTGCATGTATGTGTGTGTGTGCGTACGTGCGTGTCTGTGTGTGTGTGTGCGCATGTGTGTGCGTGTGTGCGTGCGTGCGTGCACGTGTGTGCACGTGTGGCACATACACACAAAATCTCCATCCTGTTTTGACCTGTTTGCCTGGGTTTGTTCTGTTTGCCCTGGCTTGGAGTACCCACTGTTAATCATCTAGTTCTGTAAGTCTGTTCTTGCAGTCACCCTGGACTGAGCTCCCTTCTGATCAGTGTCTGTGTCCTGTATTTGTGTCCAGTCTCCATGTCCCCTTGTGACAGACAGAGCTTAAGATCTTCACTTGAGTTTAGAACTTTATAGTCAGCAAACCCACCCAGTGTTCATCATATTTCAAACTTCCAAGTATGTGTGCCCTCTGTAGATACAGAGATCCCATGGAATGTTTTCCTTATTGTCTGGCTGTGTAACTGTGGCCAGAAGTTGGATCCAGGGTCGGGAGTGCGCAGAGAGTACTGATAGCAAACGGATGAGAAGGTTGTGTAGTAAGGTTACGGAGAATGAGGTACTCCACATTCTGTTTGCATGTATCAGCAGAAACTGATTTACATACAAGTCCCCAGTTTTATTTATTTAGAGATACAGTACAGTAACAGGCCTTTACTGCTCTACAAGCTCATGCTGCTAAGTTACACCCATGTGACCAATTAACCTGCTGACCTCTGTTTGGACTGTGGGAGGAAAGCGGGGCACCTAGAGGAAACCCACATGGTCAGGGGCGAGCACACGAACTCCAGGAACAGCACGATGCTAACTGCAACACTACCACACCATGTCACCAAAGGATAATGAGCCATCTCAGAGCTTTCTGTAACGTGAAGCTGCATCATCTGTGCATGCATCAAGAAACACAAGTTAGGAAAAACAACTTTATTTATTTATTTACCTTATGTCACACAAACTGTGACAGATCAAACTTTTATTCCACGTCCATTTTGAACCCAGGGCTGCGTGCATTTTATATTGTGCTCAGCGTGAGACAGGAACAAAGGTAGATTCATCGGTCACTCAGTTACGAGCGACTGTTCTGCAGTCTCTGCTGTCTTGTTTCTCAGCTTTCCCTGAGGCATGAACAGCAGAGATCCCGTGGCACTATACCAAAGAGTGATGGAGTTCCCCTTGGTATCCTGACCCATATTTATTTCTCAGTAACATTGTTAAAATGAATTGTTCGCTTGCTAGTGTCTTTCTGCTCCTGGGGTCCTGCTGTGTATCACGAGCCCTAGTGCAGCAATTTAGGCTGTACCAGAGGGGGTAGTCAGAGTAGGTGTGTTCAGAGATGCTCTTCTGCACACCGCTGTTGTAACCCGTGGTAATTTGAGTTCCTGTCGCCTTCCTGTCAGCTTGATCCAGTCTGGCCATTCTCCTTTGACCCCTCTCATTTACAGGGCGTTTTCGCCCACAGAACTCCCACTCATTGGATTTGTTTTTGATAATGCACCATTCTCTGTAAACTCTAGAGATCGTTGTGCATGAAAGTCCCAGGAGATTAGCAGTTTCTGAGATATCAAAACCTCCCCATCTGGCAAAAACCATCGTTCTATGGTTAAGGTCACTTAACTCATATTTCTTTCCCACTCTGTTGTTTGGTCTGAAGAATAACTGAACCTCTTGACCATGTCTGCATGCTTTCACTTAAAGACCCTGATGAGAATAATATCCAGACCCCTGAAGTAGTAAGAATGTCTACAAGTTATAATGGAAAATAGAAAACGCATGCCAAATAGTCATGGGGGATTTCAATATACATATAGCTTGGGAAAATCAGGTTGGTGCAGGATTCAAAGAGGGGATTTTCTTGAATGCCTATGAAATTACTTTTGAGAGCACTCGTGATTGAGACCACTAGGGGATTAGTTATTCTGGATTGGGTGTTGTGCAATTGATTAGGGGAGATGACCAAATTCACCCTGAAATTTGCGAAGGAGAAGCTAAAGTCAGATCTATCAGTATTACAGTGGAGTAAAAGAAATTACAGAGGCATGAGAGAGCTGTTGGCCAAATTGATTGGAAACAAACACTGGCAGGGATGAAGGAAGAGCAACAATGGCTGGAATTTCTGGAAGCAACTCAGAAGGCACAGGATGTATTCATACATCCCAAAGAGAAAAAGTATTCTAACAAGAGAAGTCAAAGCCAACATACAAGACAAAGAGTGGGCATTTAACAGAGCAAAAATTAGTAGGAATTTAGGGGATCAGGAAGTTTTTGAATACTAACTGAAGACAACGAGAAAAGTCATTAACAAGATAAAGAGGGAATATGAAAGCCAATAAAATTAAGGATGCTACCAAAAGATTTTTCAGATACATTATGTGTAAAGGAGAGGCAAGAGTGGATATTGGACTGCTAGAAAATGATACTGAAGAGGTAGTAATGGAGGACAAGGAAATGGCTGAATAAGCATTTTGTATCTGTCTTCATTGTGGAAGAGATTTGCAATATGGAGGAAGTTCCAGATGTCAGGGCTCATGAAGTATGTAAAGTTGCCATTGCTGGAGAGAGAGCAGGTTCCTGGGAAACTGTTAGGTCTGAAGGTAGATAAGTCATGTGGACCAGATGGTTTACACCCCAGGGTCCTGAAAGAAGTGGCTGTAGAGATTATGGGGACATTAGATTCTAGAATGGTTCTTAAAGACTGGAAAATTGTAAATATCACTCCACACTTCAAGAAGAGGGAGAGGCAAAGGAAAAGAAACTAGCAGTAATTCTGACCTCAGTGGCTGGGAAGGAGTTGGAGTCTATTGTTAATGATGTAGTTTCAAGGTACTTGGAGGCACGTGATAAAATAGGCCATAGTCAGAATGATTTCCTCAAGGAAAAATCTTGCCTGACAAATCTGTTGGAATTCTTTGAAGAAATAACAAACAGGGTAGACAAACGAGATTTGGTTGATGTTGTGTACTTGGATTTTCAGAAGACCTTTGACAAGGTGCCACACATGAGGCTGCTTAACAAGCTAGGAGCCCATGGTATTACAGGAAAGATTCTAGTAGCATAGATAAAGCAGGGGCTGATTGGCAGGAGGCAAAGAGTGGGAATAAAGGGAGCCTTTTCTGACTGGCTGCCGGTGACTAGTGGTGTTCCACAGGGGTCTGTAATGTGACTGATTCTTTTTAATTTATATGTCAAATGATTTGGATGATGGAATTGATGGCTTTGTTGCAAAGTTTGCAGACAATAAGAAGATAGGTATAGGGGCAAGTAGTTTTATGGAGGTAGAGAGGCTACAGAAGGACTTAAACTGATTAGGAAAACAAGCAAAGAACTGGCAGATAGAGTATAGTGTCAGGAAGTGTATGGTCATGCACTTTGGTAGAAGAAAAGAAAGGGTTAATTATTTACTAAATGGAGAGAAAATACAAAATTCTGAGGTGCAAAGGAAGTTGGGAGTCCTTGCGAAGGATTCCCTGAAAGCTAATTTGCAGGTTGAGTCAGTGGTGGGGAAGGCAAATGCAATGTTAGCATTCATTTCAAGAGGACTAGAATATAAAAGCAAGGATGTAATGTTGAGATTTTGTAAAGCACTGGTGAGGCCTCACTTGGAGTATTGTGAGCAGTTTTATGTCCCTTATCTGGGAAAGGATGTGCTGAAACTGGAGATGGATCAAAGGAGGTTCATGAAAATGATTTCAGGATTAAACAGTTTGTCATGTGAAGAGTATTTGGTGGCTCTGGGCCTGTATTCATTAGAATTTAGAGGAATGAGGGGTGGCCTAATTGAAACCTATCGAATGGTGAAAATCTTTGATATAGTGGATGTGGAGAGGATGCTTCCTGTGGTGGGAGAGTCTAAGACCAGAGGACACAGCTTCAAAATAGAGGGGCGTCCTTTTATCATATAAGCAAGATTGAAGCTGTCATTGAGCTTAGCAATACTGTTTCAAGTTTCTATGGCTTCGTCCATACTAGACCAGATGATTTTGAAAACGCCAGTTTCACGTAAAAATGATAGGCTTTCACACCAGGCATTTTTAAAAATATCTCTGTCCTCATTAAAATGGATACTTCAGTGAATCTCCTCCTACTGTGCATGCACAGGACACATCTACCGAAAACATGCAACATGTTTGGTGTCGAAACTCGTCGTGAAAGACGGTGCGCATTTGTTCAGTTACAGACTAGAAAAACTTAAATGATGGACAGCTGTTGGCTCTTGCGCAGGAGGGCTTAAAAAAAAACAAATACTGGAGCGTACGGAGGCAACCGACAGGGAGTTCACGGACTGTATGACCCGGCTGATGATGAACATTGAAAAACTGACTAACTCTGTTGCATTAATAAAGCCCCTTGTTAAATGTATAAAACATGTCTGCATCAGTGTTATCTTGTATTTCCATACAATGTTACATTCGGCTGTTACAAATCTATTATCAGAGAAGTACTTGCATAAATAGGTAAACCACCTTCATACGAGCAAGGACAGAAAACAGGGCAATGTGAGTAACTTATTTATTCAGTAAGTTATGGATCAAAGTATTTGGTGAGTACATTTCTAACTCTTCTGGCTTCAGTCTTATTGCCGTCTGTTCTGAAATTGTTAGGTTGCGTTCAAGAAAACAATGAAATGGTGCACTGCTGTTATCATCTGTTCCGGCACGTTGTGACAGCGTTTTTATATTTCTCCGGTTACCCCATCCACACTGCTCTGGCCAATCCGGCGTTTTCAAAATTACACACTCTAGAGGGCGTTTTAGAAAAGCTCCGTTTTCAGGGGACGAGAACGCCGTTTTAGTGTGGACGGAGTGTAAGAACGAAGAGAAAAAGCTATAGTTACGGATTTATCGGTGTAGTGTGTAGTTTGATAGTCTGCTTCTACCAAAGATGAATCTGGCAATCCTTCCTCTCTTTCAACAATCAAGGATGAGCAGTCAACTTTGATAGATGTGCTTTAAAAAGTATCCTTAACAGGTTGCATCTCGGCCTGGCGTAGGGATTCCTCTGTTCTAGACTGACGGAGACTGCAGACACTGGTAAACGCTTGCTTGCTTCTGTCCTATCCATCTTCACAATGTGTAGCCTCAGAGAGAGTCGTCATGTTGTCAAGAAGCCTGCTGCCCTGTCATTCCCTGTTCTCTTTTCCAGCTTCAGTGAGGAGAAATAGGAGCCTGAAAGCCAGCATGACAGGGCTTGAGAACGACTCCTTTCCAACTGCTATCGGACTTCTGAACCACTCACCTCTGTCACAGCCCCTTCCCCCTGGAGCTGCCCTGTTCTCAGACCCTTGACTCATTCATTCTGTCACTCACTCCAGCATGTCTTTCTGCACCTTTAGTTGCCACTACAATACAAGTACTCCGTCCTGTTGCTTCACAC
Organism: Hypanus sabinus; assembly: GCF_030144855.1. Taxonomy (NCBI): domain Eukaryota; kingdom Metazoa; phylum Chordata; class Chondrichthyes; order Myliobatiformes; family Dasyatidae; genus Hypanus; species Hypanus sabinus. Next base: position 67,216,406 of record NC_082709.1, read on the forward strand.
TCATTGCAGTATTTATTGGACTTCATATTGCTATGCAAACTGTGGGTCTCACACAAGCAAGGAATTGTATTGCAGCCTGGTGTATACTAGGCAGCAAACTAATCTAAACTCATTTTTAAAAATTAGAATTGCCCAAGCAAAGGGTTGACCGTCACCCAAGCTAGACACCATGAATGATGGAGAAGCCCTCTGTTGGGGCCAGTAGTCAGTTAGATATTACTGACGAGGATAAAATGGGGAAGGATTACAGCTCCTGATGTACATACTGAGATCTTCTTTTCCCTCACTATCTCCCCATTTTTGACAACTATAGCAAATTCCAACCCAGTGTACAGTAGACCGTAACTATCAACAAATCTTCCATAACAGCAGTCTCACTATTGCCAGTTCCCTTCCCACAATGACACACCATATAAACATAAGCTGAAACCAGTCTGGTCCGCAGCCAACTGTAATCGCATGCCTCATGTACTTATTGATTCACACTTCTGCGTGTCAGAAACCTCAGCGATCATTCAACAGTTTTCTTTAATTCACATTCTGCTCGCAAAGAACCTCTGTTTCCATGTATCTGTCCCTAGCTGGATAGATAAGCGGGTGGGCACCCAGGCGAGTCAATGCTATGCCTTCAACACTAGGGAATTAATGGCACACTTGGCACTGCACCAGTTGGCTGGTGCAATACTTTCCAACATCTAAGTGATTTTCCTTGGATGGTTTCCTACCATCCACAAGTGAGTCAAACTAGTTTCCCTTTGCTCTTACTTTTCCTTTAACGCCGTTAGCTCTATGCAATGCCTTTCTTTGTATGATCCCTAAACGTCAAAGTGAGCTCCACCTGACACTTTTCTTCCATTCCAGGAAAGTGTCAGGAAAAAAAACCTGCATATCCACTCTCACTTCTGGTTTTCCAATATCTCTCAGATCTTTCCAGGTTGCCTCAGAGCCTTGTTCTGTTTCACTGACGCATCCCCTCACAGAACACAGAATTGGGAAAGGTTGTTGGTGGCTTGTTCAATGAGACAATGGGTGCTCTGACATGTTCTTTCAAACTCAATGTAAAGTTATTATCAAAGTATGTATGTGTCACATTATACTACCTTGAGATTTGTTTTCTTGCAGGCTTTTGCAGGAAAATAAAGAAATACAATAGAACTTAAGAAAAACTGAAAGATAAGACTTCTTTCTCTACTTCTCTGAACAAAATATTGATCTCAGTCCTGATGACCGAATGACTTCTTTGTTGATGAAAGTTCTGAATTCCTACCACACTACCTGTAGACGTTTTTTCTAGTTGCTGACTTTTAGTTTGAATTCCTTCCCTCATTCCCGGGCTTTATTGTTCTTTAAATCCATTTGAAACCTCAAAATGCAGCTCCTCTTAATCACACAACACAAGCCTAGTTTGGGTAATCTCTCAGCCAATGCTTGAGTCCAGGTTTCATTCCAATGATCCTGCACTTGAACTCTATCTGAGGTCCGTCTATGCTTCTAAAACCAAGGTATTCAGAGCTCACATCTCCCACGTTTGCTAAGCAAATGTCAACTTCCTACCTCTACCTGCCATGGTTCCAAGGTAAACACAGACAAACAGAGATCTCAGAGCATCTACAGGGAGGCCTAATTGTGTCTTAACTTATTCCTGCTTCTTCATCATATCAAAAGAGCCTTTGCTGTAAAATTCCTAACAGACTTACCCCATACCTTCCTACAACACATTATCTCCAACATACCCATAAACTTCTTACTGATTCTCCCACCAGCCACTTATATTAGGGATCCATTACCGAAGCTGTCACGGTCCTGGCTGTTAATTCTCCATTTTCTCCCAATTTTCTTTGGTAGCAGCACACCTGGTTTTCATCAAGACCTGCAGCATAAGAACCCCAGTTTTGCACCCACTGGTTGCCAGATTATTGGTTTTGCCAGTGTGGTATTTAACGTTTCCCGGCCGCTTAGGATTGTGTGTTTTAAGTTCAGCTCCAGTTCCGAGGTTTAACTGTGAAACTCCATCTCTGCGTGCTAAGAAAAGTTTTGTCTGCCACTTCCCTTTCTATGCTCCGTGTCAAGATCAGTTCTGCTTGTCTCCTGCTTTCCTGCACTCTTTCCCGTTTGCTGTTCAATGCTCACACCCATGTCTGCATCCTAACTCAATCTCTGTGCCTGTGTCGTGCATTTGGGTTCACCTCATTCGTTGCAACAGAACGATCTGGCCAACATGGACACGAATACTCTTCAACAAGCCCTCACCAGCCAGTGTTCCCTATTTGGTCTGCATGACCAGCTCCTCTGGGAGGTCATGGAGAACCTCCGTCCCCTGACTGGTCACGTCAAGAAGGTCAGTGACCAGGTGAACCGTGTCTCCACTCGTTTTACCCCATCCGCTCCTGGAACCTTGTCTAACCAGCCCAGACAGCCTGTAGCGGCAACCCCCTACGTGTCAGCAACACCCCCGTCAAGAGAGCCTCACATCCCTGAACCAGAGCACGACGCTGGGGATTTGGGTGAATGCCGGGCCTTCCTTCTTCAGTGCTCCCTGGTGTTCGAGCAGCAGTTGTCCATGTACTCCACGGATACGTCAAAGATTGCTTACGTCATGGGGTTGTTGCGGGGAAGTGCCTTAGCGTGGGCCACAGCTGCCTGGGATAACCAAACGGATATCTGCTCTTCTTTCCCCACCTTTATCGCAGAGATGAGAAATATCTTTGACCACCCCGTCTGTGGTAAAGATGCCGCCAAGCGTCTGCTCACTCCGTCAGGGCTCACTCAGTGTGGCTGAATATTCACTGGAGTTCCCAATGTTAGCGGTCGACTCGGGACGGAACAATGAGGTACCCAAGGGGTATTTTGGAATGGTCTCAGCGACATGGTGAATGACGAGTTGGCGGCAAGAGACAACACCGACAGCCTGGATTCCTTGATCTCCCTAGCCACCAGGTCGGACAATCGTCTCTGAGAAGGCCAAAGGGAGAGAATTGGTCGTTCACCACCTTTGGCCACTCCATGGCACTCATTATCGCCTCCCACCAGCACAAGCCTCTCTCTTCCTCCTGCTCCTACAGTAGCTCCCAGCCCGGCCGCTTCCACCCCCCGCAGAGAGGAACCCATGCAGATGGGATGGAACCGTCTTTCCCCCACAGAATGACTCCAGAGATTGGCAGCGGGTGAGTGTCTACATTGCAGCCAGTCCAGCCACCGGCTATCTGTCCCCTTCGGCCAAAAGGGAAGGCTCACCAGTAGAAAGGGGGACCCTGATGAGCCAGACAACATTCCTTTCCATCCCCTGAACCTGGATGCAGCTTCAAGCCACTTCGCATTACAACCAACAGTCCCCACCTCTCTTAGCACTGGTGGACTCCAGCGCTGAGGGAAACTTTTTGGATGAAAACCTTGCTTTCCAAGCCGTTGAGTACCCCCTGGGAAGCCCAGGCACTGGACGGTAGACTACTGGCCCTGTCACACTGCACAGAACCCCTGCCTCTCCTCTCTGGAAACCATCGGGAACAGGTATGATTCAATTTAATTTTCTCTCCTCGAGCTCCTATAGTTCTTGGTTACCCCTGGTTAAGCCGTCATAGCCCCCACATTGACTGGTCTACCGGGAAGATAGTCAGCTGGAGTTCGTTCTGTCACTCCACCTGTCTACAATCAGCTCTTTCCCCAGTGGAGGTCACCGTGACGTTGAACCCCTTGACTTATCCAAGGTTCCAGTAGAGTATCACAATCTGGGAGAAGTGTTTAACAAGCAACGGGCTCTTTCCCTGTCTCCGCATCACCCTTACGATTGCGCAATTGACCTTCTCCCCAGAGCCCCTCTACCCACCAGTCGGCTGTATAACCTGTCCCTGCCAGAAAGTGAAGCAATTACCCAAATGACTCCCCTCCCGGCTTGCATTATCCGACCCTTATCTTCACCGTAGGCGCACTGGTGAAGAAAGACGGCTCACTGCGCCGCTGCATTGACTACCGAGGCCTGAACAGCATCACCATAAAGAATAAGTATCCCTGCTCCTTATCAACTTGGCTTTCGAGCCCCCTTCATAGAGCCACAATTTTCTCTAAGTTTGACCTGTGGAATGCCTACCACCTGGTCAGGATTAGGGAGGGAGATGAATGGAAAACAGCTTTTAACACCCTCCTCAGTCATTTCGAATTTCATGCCATTTGGTAACCATTTCATTTTCGTTAATTTGGACGACATCCTAATCTTCTCCTGCAGTCTTCAGGAACACACCCAGCATGTCCGTCAGGTTCTTCAGAGGCTTTTGGGGAACAAGCTGTTTGTTAAGACAGAGAAATGTGAGTTCCATGTCCATCCTGTCAGTTTCCTGGGGTACCTCATCGAGAGCGGGCAAGTGAGGGCAGATCCCGAGAAGATCCGGGCGGTGGTGGAGTGGCCTTCACCCACGATGCTCAAACAACTCCAGCGATTTCTGGAGTTCGCAGACTCCTACTGTCTCAGGGACAGTGCCTCTTACACAGCTCACTTCTCCTGCGACCCACTTCAACTGGACCCCCGAAGTGGACAGCCTTGTCGGAGCTGAAGAGGCATTCCACTCCCGCTCCCATCCCGGTCCAACCTGACCCATCTCGCCAATTCATTGTAGAAATCAACGCTGCCAACTCTGGGGTGGGAGCGGTCCTCTCCCAACACTCGGTCCCAGATCAAAAGCTCCATCCCTGTGCCTTCTTCTCTTGCCGTCCATTGCCCGCCGAACGGAACTCCATGTTGGATGTTGCTGGCCGTCAAACTCACTTTGGAGGAGCGGAGGCACTGGCCAGAGGGAGCTGGACATCCATTCATCATCTGGACGGACCATAAGAACCTCGAATACATCCAAACCGCTAAATGCCTTAATTCCCTCCAAGCCCATTGGGCATTATATTTTGGCTGTTTCAAATTCACCCTCACCTGTTGTCCCGGTTCCAAGAACAGGAAGCCCGATGCTCTCTCTCATCAATATGACTCTGAGAAGGGCCCTTCCACATCTGATACCATCCTTCCACCATCTTGTGTTGTGGCTGCCCTCACCTGGGAGATTGAATCCACAGTCAGAGAGGCCCAACAGACTCAACTGGGCCCAGGCAATGGACCCCCTAATCACCTCTTCATGCCTGACTCGGTCCGCTCTCAGGTTCTCCAGTGGGGGCGGACTTCTCGTTTTGCCTGCCACCCCAGAATTGATCGACCTCTGTCCCTTCTGAAGCGACATTTCTGGTGGCCCTCCATGGATGCTGACATTCGCTCTTTCGTCACTGCCTGTTCTGTGTGTGCTCGCGGAAAAGCCTCCCATCGACCACCAGCTGGGTTGCTTCGTCCCCTACCTGCTCCTAGCCACCCTTGGTCCACATTGGTCTGGATTTCGTTACTGGACTTCACATGGGAACGCTGCTGAACTCACCATGGTGGACCGGTTCTCCAAAGCGATGCACTTCATAGCCCTTCCCAAACTCCCTACAGCCCATGAAACAGCAGACCTTGTTCATCATGCCTTCCGCCTTCATGGAATTCCCTCTGACATCGTTTCTGACCAGGATCCCCAATTCGTCTCTCAAGTCTGGAGATCCTTCTGTCAAGGCCTTGGAACCCCAGTAAACCTGTCTTCCGGTTTCCATCCACAGACTAACGGTCAAACAGAATGAGCAAACCAGGATTTGGACTGCGCTGCATATCCACCAAAATCCTGTCATCCTGGAGCACCCATCTTGCTTGGGTAGCGTACACCCACAACTCCCTGGTCAGCACCCTTCAAATGCTCCCTCGGTTATCAATCCCCTCTGATTCCTGCCCATGAAGACGACATTGCTGTGCCTTCAGTTCAGGCCCATCTCCGCCGGTGCTGCAAAATCTGGAAGGAAGCACGCGCGGCCCTGCTCCGCTTAGCCAACCGCAACCAGAGTATCGCCGATCGCCATCGGTACTATTGGCCTGGTCAGAAGGCTTGGCTCTCTTCAAAAGGCGTCCCCCTCAAGAATGAACCCAAGAAATTCACCCCTCGTTACCTCAGACCATTCGAGATCGAGAGCGTCATCAACCCCTTGGTAGTCAGACTCATACTGCCCAGGTCCATGTACATCCATCCCACGTTCCACGTCTCCCAACTGAAACCTGCATCTGTCAGCCCTTTGTGCCCTCCTGCTGAACCTCCTCCACCTGCCCAGGTCATCGATGGCTACCCAGCTTACAGCTTCCGGCGAATACTGGATGTGCACCGCCAAGGCAGGGGTCTCCAGTACCTGGTCAACTAGGAGGGATACAGTCTTGAGGAGCGCACCTGGATTCCCCGCTCCTTCATCCTGGACCCTTCTCTCATCAGAGAGTTCCATCAAGACAATCCGGACAAGCCTGGTGGTTCTGCTGGAGGCTCCCATTGAGGGAGGGTACTGTCACAGTCCCGACCATTAGTTCCCTATTTTCTTCTAATTCCCTGTGATTGTGCCATGGTTCTGACTGTTAATTCCCCAGTTTCTTCTAATTTCCTTTAATAGCGGCGCACCTGGTTTTCATCAAGACCTGTGGTATAAGAACTCTGGCTTTGCACCCACTAGTTGCCAGATCGTTGGTTTTGCCAGTGTGATAATTAACATTTCCCGGCCGCTTAGGATTGTGTGTTCTAAGTTTTGCTTCGGTACCGAGATTTACCTGTGCAACTCAGTCTCTCCGAGTCAAGGTTAAGGATTCCGAGTTTACTCCAGTTCTGAGGTTTACCTGTGTAACTCTGTCTCTCTGTGCTAAGAAAAGTTTTGTCTGCTGCTCTCCTTTCTACACTCTGTGTCAAGATCAGTTCTGCCTGCCTCCTGCTTTCCTGCACTCTCTCCTGTTTGCTGTTCAAAGCTCATGCCCGCGTCTGCGTCCCAACTAAATCTCCGTGCCTGTGTCCTGCATTTGGGTTTGCCCCATTTGTTGTAACAGAAGCTATTTATCCTATCAGTTACCCTACTTTAACCCCATTTTATTCTCTTCACGTTCCCATCAGCTTCTACCAGTCACCTAGGGCTGATTTACAGCAGCCAATTAACGCAGAGACACTCGCATGTCTTTTGGATTACAGGAGGGAACCGGAAAACCTGGAGAAAACAGGATGAGCATGCAACCTCCACAAACCGGCTGCACCCAAAATCAGGACTCAGTCCAGGCCATACTGTTCACCGTAAAGTTCTTCTTGCAGAGAGGCAAAGCTACCTCAGAGAAAGGAAAAGGAAAAAGCATGACCTGTAACTCTTTGTCACCTTTATGCCCTCAAGTGTGTTAAGGGAAACCAGGTGCTTTTTATCTATTAGCGTGGCAGTAGACAGGTGTAGAACAATGTTCCATAGTCAACATGTAATCTGTTTGAGGAGTGACCGTCGGCCGGAAGAGCAAGTTATTCAGGGACTCAGCTGATGCAGAGTGAGAGTTTAACAGCCAAGATCACCCCTCTCCCCTTGTCCCGCACTGGTCTGCCCACCTAGACTTGGTGTTCAGCTCTTTGGGCCTCAAACTCTGATCACATTAACTCCCCTTCTTCATATCAGACACCAGGTTATTCAAACCATCATATGTTTAAAGACAGTCCTTCAGACAGAAGAGGAACTGCTTTTCCCAGACAGCAGTGAATCTGTGGAATTCTCTGCCCAGGGAAGCAGTAGATGTTACCTCATCAAGTATACTTAAGACACCTTTAGATAGGTTTTTGCATAGCAGGGGGATTAAGCTTTATGGAAAAAGGCATGTAGGTGGAGATGAGTCGTGGTCAGATCGGCCATGATCTTATTGAATGCCGGAGCAGACTCGATGGGCCAGATGGCTGACTCCTGCTCCTATTTCTTAAGTTCTTATGCTCTTAAAAGCAGATAGGCTTCAGAATGAGTATTTATAAAGACTGATGATTCATGACTCTTTTACAAACATCAGATATAACATTCTCTAACTGAATCAGGCAGCATGTATGTGTACTGTGTACTAACAAAAACCATTTGCGACCCAGCTTTCAAATCAGAGTGAAGCGCACAGCCTGACTGCCCAGCTCATGTTTCAAATCAAAATGGTAAATCCCCCTAGATTATGGGGGAGGTTTCAAAGTTGGCAATCTAGGCCCGTGACTTGGTTTGTTCTGAGCATAAAAATGCTCACTGCTTTAACCCCTTCTGACTCCAACTATTATTCCTGGAGCTGATACGATTGTACTCGAGTTACAATCTACCATCAATCTCTTTGATGTCCTTGGCACGGTGTTGGGATTGTTCTGTTACATTAACATTCGCCATGGAGGCTGAAAAATCTTCCTCCACTGTCTGGCCCGAATTTCAACCCAGGCCACGAAATTACTGGAGGGGGCCGTCCCCAGCAGAGTACAACGCCCACTGTATCTTAAGAAAGGGGAAGCCTTAATTCCCTCTGGAAGTACGGGTTTTCAGCCAAACTCTTGAAAACACATGCAGATTCCATCTATCAGCAGAGACAGCCCACTCGCATAGGATATAGGGGGAGCTGTGTACGTTGTGTGGGTACATCACCCAACAACGAAACCCCGTTAAAAAGCTTTGGTCTTTGGAAGAGGGACAGCCTGTTGACTCAGATCATCATGGGATCTTGTGGCAGAGAGCCATTGTGGCATCACTGGCTTGTTCATACGGCCATGCACGCAGTCTCAATGTCTCTCATAATCATAGAACGCAGAACATAGAACATTTCAGCACTGTACAGGCCCTCCAGCAAGAGATGTTGTGCCAACCTTTTAATATCAATCCAACCCTTCACTGCTACATAACTCCATTTTTCTATCATCCATGTGCCTCTCTAAGAGTTTATAATATATCTGCCTCTACCACCACCCCAGGCCAGGGGATCCATGCATTCTTCACTCTCTGTGTAAAAAACCTGTCTCTGACAATCCCCTATACTTTCCTCCGATTGCCTTAAAACTATGCCCCTTGCGTTAGCGTTATTCACCCTGGGAGGGTTTCTGACTATCCACTCTATCAATGTTTATTATCATCTTGCACAAATCACCTCTCATCCTCCTCCTTCACTCTGAACTGAAGAGTCCTAGCTCGCTTAACCTGTGCTCGTAAGACATGCTCCTAGTCCAGGTAGCACCTCTGCATCCTCTCTAATCAATACAGCACAGAAACAGCCTTCTACCCATTTACACCAACCCAACACTAGTCCCATTTTTAAAAATTCTCCCCACATTCCAACAACTCACCCCAGATTCTACAATTTACAGGGGCAATTCACAGTGGCCCAATTAACCTACCAACCTGCACATGCTTGGGACTTGGGAGGAAACTGGAAATCCATGTGAGTCGCCACAGGTAGGCAATGCCCCAGATCAGGGTTGAACCGGCGTCTCCAGCACTGCGAGGTAATGGCCCTATCAGCTGCACCACTGTGCCTCCCTTCTTGGCCATTCATCCAGTTCTGTATTGAAGAATTCAGCTTTCACCACCTGTGTACAACCATAACAGCTCATTACCTATGTGAGAATAGGTCTTTCTATCTCCTGTCTGGCTCTTTGTAATCTGCTTACCAACTTCCCTGCTCTGCTCCTGCTTTCTCCCCCATCACCTTTGTTAGCTCCTGATGCTTTTGTGAGCCAAATGTTCTTCAGAAGTCAAGGATGAGGCATGGAACTTTGTTGCTGTTTTATCAAGTGTTACAAGAGCAACAAATGAGCTAAGAGACATCTGAGAGAACGAAGGAAAGAACAAAGAAAGCAGGTCCTGGTCAGGCTGAAAAATAAACACAATTCCAGAGATAACAATTAATCTGTCATTAATCTAACTATAAAATAACCAGATTCATGTGGTGTGATGCCTGCTGCAGAAAAACTTAGAAGCTTCCAGAAAAAAATGCAGAAGCAGCTGTACCATATTTGCTGGAAAATGCACTGAAAAATTTAATAATAATAATGAGAAGAAGAAGTATTTTATTAATATGAAATTCTTTTGTTACAGCAGCAACATTTAAAAACACACTGGCAGTGTGCAGACTTAATACTAAAGTACAGAATAATAACTTACACAATAGTAATTTACAATAATTTGTAATACTGTGCAATAATAATATACAAAATAATAAAACGGAGACTACAATGATGGTGTTCTGCTGTCACACAGAGATGAACTGTTGTATATGTTAATTGCATTTGGTGGGAAAGATTTTCTGTAGCGATCCCTGTGACAGTGGAGCTGAATGAGTCTGCATGTAGGTGACTATTTATAGGTATATAGGTGACCGTATAAAACTAGAAGCAAGCATAGGAATTTTAAACTACAAGGAAAATATACACAAGCTAACAGTTCTACACTCTAATTCAATACCTTGACTAAATCTGCTTGAAGTTCTCTCCTGAGGCTATGTAGCTGTAATACTGCAAAGAAATTTCTCATTGCACCTGTGCATACAATAAACCTGTCTTTGACTTTGGCATTCGAGAGGAGCAGTCCCAGCTTCCCTTGTATTCCCATATAACAGAGGTTACATTATTGCTAAGACATAAAGCTATATCTCTTGGAAAGTAATTCAGAGAAAACTAGGATTACCTGCTCCCAAAGGTGAAAGATTAACTCAGTGTGCAGCTCTTTGCATTGGGTCTATATGTTTAGTGGTGCTGGTTATCTACAATAGTCATTTTAGCACATCTTTTTGTGTGCATGGCATGTTGCCAGTTATTTGTACCCTTCTGTTGACTGAGAAGCTTACCTACCAGACTCAGCCTCTCAGTGTGTGGTAGCAGAAGGAGTCTAGAGTCTGCTCCTTCCCCCCCCCCCACCCCACCCAGAGCCTTTGCATTGACTACACCGAGCATCAGTGCATCCCTCAATATGCACTCTCTCAGCTTGAAATGCGCCCGTCGCCAGCATACCCCAATGGACATCTGGCTGTGCTGCAAGACCAACAGGTTTCAGCTAGATCCAAAGGCATTTTTCGCCAATCTTCCAGCAGCACTTGATCTCCCTGTGTGTTTTCTAAGAATAGCTCCTTTGATAATAAGTTTACTTTGAGCTTTAAACTTTGAACGCAGCTTTTCAGGATGAGCCATAACAAGGAGCATTGAATCTTTAATTGATCTGGAGTCATCCAGAGGGCAGCATGACTGGTGTGATATTCTGACTATACATTAAGGATTTGACCAGAAGGGGCCCTGTTGTCGCCAGCAAGGTGAGGCCTTGGTGCTTGGTAGTGAGCTCTGGCAATGAGGCATCCTTCCCAACGAGGTGGAACAGTCTGCTCAGGGAACCAACCCGCAGTCTCCCTTGAGCCATTTCCATGGTGGCCACTGCTTGATGCTGCATTTTTGTGACAGTGTTCTTGGTAGATATGCTCAATAATGAAGAGGGTTTTCGCCTGTGGTCTGTGTGGAATAAGCTTTCTACAGAAGACGTGTATTTCAGCGATGTCCAGCTGACCACAGGCTCAGACCCATCCTTCACAACACTGAGGGCAGGCAGGACCTCAGCACGAAGTGCCAGAGTACCTTGGTTCCAAGCACAACCTGGTGCAGCAGCACGCTGAGGACATCATCTGCATCTTGAAGGGTCTTGTCAGAGAACATGTGGGGAGGATGGTTCCTCCCATGGGAGAATCTAGAACTGGGGGTTACTTTTACAAATAAGGGGGTTGCCCAATTAATTCAGAGATGAGTGATTTTTTTTCATAAAGGGTCATGAGTCTGTGGGACACTCTTTGAAGGGTGCTGGAATCACTGTCTTTGAATCAAGTTTAAGGCAGAGGTAGAAAGATTTTTGATAAGTAACACAGTGAAATAATACTAGATGTAGGAGGGAAGGTGGAGTTGAGATTAGTCGTGTCACTCATGGTCTCATTAAATTCTGGAACAGACTAGCCTCCTCCTTCTCTTAATTTGCACACTTGTATGTAGGAGCTTTCAGCCCTCATTGGTTGAATCTTGACTGAAGTATTGCCTGCCAATTTTGGAAGCCTTATGAAGGACAATGAAGTTGTAGCAGAAGCAGAAGGCCTCAGATGTGAATGACTGAATTTCCTTTTAGATTATAAGATTCAGTGATTCGACGTCCCAGCTGGAGTGGATGTAGGGGGCTGCAGCCAGCAGGAGTAATAGGGTCATCTACAGCCCCAATACTTCTCAGCCTGCATCACCTGACTAGGCCGGGTGAACTTGACCAGCTCTCCGTTGTCATGGTAACCTGGGATTTATCATCGATGCAGAACTGGTACCATGTTAAGAGCTACTGGACTACTACGATAACCTTTTATGGCTCATACAGTAAATTAAAGTATTTTAAAGATTACCTTTCTTTTTCACGTGTACATCGAAACATACAGTGAATTGCACTGGTTTTGTCAAATCCAGTCAGCAAGGATTGTTCTGGGAGCAGCCCACACTGTGCTTCCATAGCCTGTCGACAACTCACTAATCCTAACCCGTAGTCTTTGGAATGTGCGTGGAAATAGAGCACCCGGAGGAAACTGAAAGGCTCACAGGGAGAATGTACGAACTCCTTACAAGCCATATAGGAATCAAATCCGGGTCTTACAGCTGGCAGGCTGTGAAGCATTGCACTACCGTGCCTCCTGAAGATTCCCCACAACTGGTGTTGCCTGTACTCCATTAATCTCCATGGTGGAAGCAGATGTTGGAACAGTACCAGCAGGTAGGTGATTTTTTTTTACAAAACTACAAAAGTTAATTCACTCATAAAACTGCATACAGGGGTTCACAAAACTGTTAATGATTTCAGATTAGAATATGTTCATTATTATCTACAAAATACCCCATTCCCTTGGGGAGGGCACCATTCTAAGTGTTCATAGAAACCGCGTGCTCCGTCTCCAAAGACACTCAATTACGAATGTAACCCTGGGGTGGGGGGAGGGTTGCAGGCAGTCTGAACAGAACCCTCAACTGCCCTCGGCTAGGTCCCACAAATGGATATCTTAGCCAGGCCCAGAAGCCAGGCTACGAGTAGATCCCCTCAGTGATCCACCCTCCATATTGAGTGACCGTACTCAGGAGCCTGAGGCGGAAGTGCAGACAGAAATTGATCCTTTAGATACTCAAACAGAGACTCCACTCCATATGTAGTTGATATCTCCTTGCATCCCCTCCCAGCCACAGGAAGGACAGGTGGATGGAGCGTCAGTGAAATTGCTTAAACATCTGTTGTCGCCAGTGTAGAGAGGAAGGACCCCGCATGTAGAGACTTCCGCTGGTGACCGTGCACTGGGGTTGCCAGTGTAGAGAGGAAGGACCCCTGCATGTAGAGACTTCCACTGGTGACCGTGCACTGGGGTCGCCAGTGTAGAGAGGAAGGACCCCTGCATGTAGAGACTTCCGCTGGTGACCGTGCACTGGGGTCGCCAGTGTAGAGAGGAAGGACCCCTGCATGTAGAGACTTCCGCTGGTGACCGTGCACTGGGGTCGCCAGTGTAGAAAGGAAGGACCCCTGCATGTAGAGACTTCCGCTGGTGACCGTGCACTGGGCAAACCTCACCAGTTGTGCTATTGCACCAGTTCGAGAGCCATTGTAATTCATAACACCCTTCAAGAATGTGCATTTCTGGAAAGGAGCAGGGTTTGAGCTGAACTTGAAAAGAATGATATTTTCTACAGCACTTAATCACAAAATTGCCATGGCTTCTTGTGACCTCACAGAGATGCATCTCACATTTTTGCCTTATGGTATGGCAGATTCCCTTTCAAAAGACTCTCTTGTGTGTCCATTGTTGGACAGAGGATTAATCCATTCTAGTGTAGATGCAAAGTGATCAAAGAACCCAGTTAGTTTATAAGCTTAGCACTAGGCCATTACAGGAGAGGACAGAGAGAGTCTAGCACTGTCAGAATACAAGGATATCCTTTTAGAACCGAGATAGGGAGGAATTTCTTTAGCCAGAGTGTGGTGAATCTGTGGAAGTCAATGCCACAAATGGCTGTGGAGGCCAAGTCATTGGGTATATTTAAAGCAGAGGTTGATATGTTCTCCATGAGGAAGGGTGTCAAAAGGTTTCAAGGAGAAGGCGGGAGAGAGGGGTTTAGAGAGAAAATAAATCAGCCATGATGGAATGGCAGAACAAACTTGGTGGGCTGAATGGCCTAATTCTGCTCCTATGTGTTCATATGGTCGAGGTCTGGCAACATTATAGATAGATTCCAGCTGGTGGAACTCAACAGGGACAGAATTTCTTCTCAGCTGATGCAGTGCATGTTGCTGCCTCCAGTACATGGACAGCCACCCTTCCTAAGTTGTCGTGATGAGCCGTACACACTAATGAGACTCTACATTTCATTTGCCCAACCCTCCTCTAGTTTCAGAACACTTAATCCAGGGAGGATTTAGGAGGGAAAAAAAATACAATTTTTGGCTTTCGGAACCAGTACATTATGTCATAGGTTTAGAAGAAAGCATGTAAAGAATGGTTCCCGCAGCAAGCATCAGTTGTTTTCCCAAAACCTAAATCGTTTCTGGTTCTCAAGTTTACGTGCATATTTGAGAAAGATGCATCTCACCCATTGTGTTGGAAAAGTTTTGGTCTCCATCTTCTAGGGGAGTAAGAGAAAGAGAGAGAGAGAGTGTGTGTGTGTGTGTGTGTGTGTGTGTGTGAGAGAGAGAGAGAGAGAAAAAGAGATGTAGATTAGATAGATATTGTAGATAGAGAGATAAAGAGAGAGAGAGAGAGAGAGCAAGAGTTAGATTGATAGATAGAGAGATAAAGAGAATGAACCAAGCAGCAAATAAAGAGTGTTTCCACTTTTCAGCTTCTCAAAAGAACAGCTGTGAAGTCCTGATGAGGTAGATTCAGGACATTAGTTCAGTAAAGTCAAGAAAACTGGGGTATGGGAGCATCTTATTTGCTTACATGAAATGGTCACAGGCTTCATTATTGACCCAAGTGAACTAGAATGGTAGTTCTGACATTGCAGCTCACTTCCAATGCTAAAGAGTAAAAACATGCACAGATGTGGGTGGAGAGTAAGTTTGTATGGGGCATAAGAGGGGTTCCACTAGTAGAGGGGTCTCACCTGCCTCAAGCAGGCTTCAATTGGAACTGTGTC
The DNA here is from genome assembly GCF_030144855.1 of Hypanus sabinus. Classification (NCBI taxonomy): domain Eukaryota; kingdom Metazoa; phylum Chordata; class Chondrichthyes; order Myliobatiformes; family Dasyatidae; genus Hypanus; species Hypanus sabinus. The sequence goes on from NC_082709.1 coordinate 67,231,429, forward strand.
CAAGAAGAGTGTGCTGACCTGCCCTGTGACTATCGTCTGGTATCACTTACATCCATCGTGATAAAGTGCTTTAAGAGGTTGGTGATGAAAGATATCAACTCCTGCCCAAGAGGCAATTTGGATCCACTCCATTTTGCCTGCCAGAGAACAGGTCCACAGCAGCTGCCTTCTTCACTCAATCCTGGGCCACAAAGATGCATACATCACAATGTCCTTTATCGTTCACAGCCCAGCATTTAATACCATCATCCCCTCCAAGCTAATCAATAAGCTCCAAGACCTTGTCCTCAATAGCTCCTGTGCAATTGGATCCTGGATTTCCTTGCTTGTATACTTTAGTCAGTTCGGATTGGCAACGACATCTCCTCCACAATCTCCATCAGCACAGGTGCACCACAGGGTCTTGTGCTTAGCTTGCGAAGAAAGCACAGCAGCGCCTCTACTTCCTTTGGATTGGGCGAAGATTCAGCATGACATCTAAAGCGTAGATAAACTTCTATAGGTATGTAGTGGAGAGTGTATTGACTGGCTGCATCACAGCCTGGTATGGAAACACCAATGCTTTTGAACAGAAAATCCCACAAATGGTAGTGGATTCAGCCCTGTGCATCACGGGTAAACCCCTCCCAACCATTGAGCACAACTACATGAAACATTGTCGTAGGAAAGTGGCATCTATCATTGGGGAACCTCACCACCCAGGTCATGCTCTCTTCTTGCTGTTGCCATCAAATAGGTTACAAGAGCTTCAGAACTCGCACCACCAGGTTCAGGAACAGTTACTACCCCTCAAGTATCAGCCAAGCGGATAACTACACTCACTTGCCCCATCTTTGAAATACTCCCACAACTAATTATCTCACCTTAAGGACTTTTTACTTCATTATCTCATGTTATTTATTGCTGTTTATTTATTTTTGCCTTTGCACAGTTTGCTGTTTTCTGCACGCCAGTTGATCTTTCATTGATCCTGTTATAGCTAATATTCTTTAGAATTGCTGAGTATGCCCGCAGGTAAATGAATCTCAGGGTTGTATACAGTGACATAGAGGTACCTTGATAACAAAATATACTTTTGAACTTTGACATTCCTGTTTCACAAGCACACAAGCAGATATAAGGAGTGCGAGCAATGTTTGTAGAGTTAATGCAAGACTCATGTTCTGAACTTCAGAATGTGTCCCTCACATAATCCTAATTCACATCACGTGTCAATTTTCAAGTACAGTCATACACTAAAGGAACTTTCTATCAAAAGTAATGTTTGACAAGAGTTTCAGAGCCTTTTTGCCCCCCCCCCCTCATTTAAATGCGTAAGGGAAGGCCTCATGAACCAGCTCTTAGCTAGAGACAGAAACAATTGGTAGTTACTCAGTGAATGAAATATTTCACCGCACCAGATGGTTTCTATTTATGTTTATTATCTCCTGGTTGTAGATCAAGAACAGATGAAGTTTAACTTATTAATTTTAAACCGCTTTTCCTCAAGAAACGTGGTTCTTCAAAGGCAAATACAGACAGGAGAAGAGCCTCGTTCAGCACAGAGCATGTCGGTTTACTCCTTCCTTCTGTTACCATGGCTCCCTGGTCTGACAACCCCTCACCTTCCTTTGTCTTGCAAGCTCCCCCAATCTTATGGCCTACCAATGTTTCTGCTCTCCCACCCACTGTGGCACCTTGGGCCACCACTCAATCCTATTCCAATCATTCATGGCCATGTCTTCAGAAGCCTGGCCTTAAGAATTCCATGCCCCTCTACTTGCCTTTCATCACTGGAAGATTAGCCCGGGCTCCAGCGCACTGGGTACAAAGCCCTGTTCTCCATGTTTGACAGAGGATGTTAATGCATTGGAAGCCGGTCAGAGGAAATTCAAACTTCAAAGTTCAAAGTAAATTTATTATCAATATGTCACCATATTACCCAGAGATTTATTTTCTTGTGGGCATTCACAGTAGAACAGAAAAATGCAATAGAATCGATGTAAAACTACTCACAAAGACAGTCTACGAGTGTGAAAAAGGAGGCAAACTGAGCAAATAACAAAAAATGAACAGGTAAGTAAGTGATATTCAGAACATGAGCTGTAGAATCCTTGAAAGAGACTCCCTCGGTTCAGAGCTGAGGTGAGTGAAGTTCTCCATGTGGTTTCAAGATAACTTCACTCACCTCAACTTGATGGTTCACTTGACGGGTGCCTGGAGCGGGCTGGTTTCCTTCTGAAGAAGGGTGGGTCAGACTGGCTCTATATTTGTAAGCCATTCCATGAACAAAAGGTGAAGTTGCCAAAATCATGAGGGGTGTTAACAGGACAGATGTGCAAAATTCAGAAGTGGGAACCGCTTTAGATGAAAGGGGCTGCCCACTTAAAGAGGAAGAAGAGGTGATTTTTTTTTTCTCTCCGTCGGAGAGCGAGGTCGCTGTGGAACTCCCTTCCTCAGGGTGCAATGGATGCAGTGTCACTAAGTATTTTGACGGGTGAGGTGAATCAGTTCTTGAGAAGCAAAGGTCAAAGGCCTCCGGGTATATGGCAACGCAGAGTTGGAATTACAACCAGCTCGGTCAAAATCTGGTGAAGTTGTAGATTCGGTGTGGAGGGGCCCAGCCCTGCTCACACTTTCTGTATATGTTTGTCCTGCACTCCTTCAGTCAGTTTGACCAAACCCTAACACTAGCAGTGTCAACCTTTGTTCAGGTAGATTCCTGACAAGCACCTATGGTGCGAGATCATTCCACATTATTGGCATTTACTTACCTCTAGACTTCTGTGTCCTGGCGACGTGTTGTCCATTATCAAGGGTGTTTTGAGATCGGCTACATTTGTCGCATGCAGTTTGCCAGGCAAGTATGCTGGGGCAGGCTGCAAGCGTCATTGTGCTAGCATGCCCACAACGTACGAACCCCAGCCCGCATGGGGAGGAAACCCACACGGTCACAGGGAATTGGTGGGAATTGAACCCCAGTCGCTTGTCACTAGCACTTTAATGTGCTGTGCTAATCGCTAGACTACTGTACCAGGCTTAGTTGTGGGCCCAAACTCTGTCTCAAGTGGGATCATTTCTTGAGAGCTGGCAGTGTCTATCTTTTTACAAAACAATCCCACCCTCCACCCACCACCCCTCCACCATTCCCCCAAAGGATGGTGCTACAGGTGGACTCAGGCAATTGTCCCGTGGTTCATATCAGAATCTGAGAGATTGTCTCACGGTGCAAGGAGTCACCGCATGGACACAGGACCTTCAGCCTACCACCACCCACCCTAATCCTGCATTCATTCCCCCCGCATCCCCATCAACTCCACCCCCGCCCCCCGATCCTACCTCTCACACTCGGGGGCCATTTATAGTGAACAGTTAACCTACCTACCTGCAAGTCTTTGGAATGAGGGAGGAAATCAGACAGGGGAAACCCATATGAGGTCACAGTGGAGACCATGCAGACTCCGCACAGAGAGCAGGCGAGGTTGGGATTGATCATTGGAGGCCGTTGTGAATGACCTGCTCTCCACATGGTCTGTATGCTCTACCCAACGTGCCACAGGAGGGAGAGTGCTCTGGCCCTGTCAGAGATCAGCTCAGGACCCTCTTGAAAGTGCCTACAGATAGCCAGTTATCCCAGACGCTGTCACTCTTGCCCAAGTGTGTTACTAGCCCTTGGGAGACTTTCTACACCAGAGCTCTGAGCCAAGCCTCTCTCACTTCCCATCAGCTATCCTTTGGCCGGGTTTCCCTCTCCACAGAGCACCAATCAGCTGCAAGAAGGGTATACCATCCCTGTTGCCTCTTGCTGTGCTGTCTTTAAAGGAGAGATTAGCTGTATTTGTCACAGTCGGTAAAGCTGATCACTGACAGGTCCCTGTCGTTATCCTAGACGCTCTGATTTTCAAAAGGTTTGAAGGAATTTCCCAGGTGGGAAGATGGCTTACGTTGAGTGGAATCAGATTAAGCCCCCGTGGTGTTTATTTTGTTGCTAATGTGGTACGGGACTAACTTTCAGCAATGATATTTATTTTAAAACAGAGTGCTCTTTGGCAGCATGCAGACCATGGGGACTGTGAAGACCACTGCCTCCCACTAGTTCATATTTGTGGAGAACATTCTGCGCAGCTCTTAAGGATTCATGTTTGAAAAATGTTCTGGCAGCACACTGGGAGTATTTGCTTGCACAATCGCTTTTAAAATTCAGTGAATTCACTGTGAGTTCCACTGGAAGCGATTAGCTTCAATAAAAACTCACTAATGGCCCACGTAACAGATGTGTGTGGGGAGGTGGAAGTGGAGGAAGAAAGCATGGAACTCACAGCTGGCCCGTAATACTTTATGACCTCTACATCATTCATGTACTGACCAAGCTCACAAGCTCACAGATCCGCAGACCTGGGTGCGACCCTGACCTCAGGTGCGGTTTGTGTGGAGTTTGCACACTCTCCCTGCGACCAAAGACGTACTGATTCCTAAATTAATCGCTCCCTGTAAATTACAGTAATATTGCTGCCCTATAAACCCTGGTTGGACCACGCTTGAAATATTGTGTTCAGTTCTGGTCACCTCATTATAGAGTTAGTGGTGAAGAGGAAGTCACTGAACAAAATGTTTTCCATTATGGACAATCTGGCTCATCCTCTCAATGAACTACTGAATAAGCAGCGGAGCCCCCTTTCGAATAGAATCATTCAGCTCCCCTGTCACAGAATCATTACAGAAAATCTTTCCTACCAAATGCAATAAGCATATGCACAGATCATCTCTGTGTGACAGGACAACACACATCATAGAATAATTGTCCTATTACTTCATGCAATATTATTGTACAGTCTTGCATGTTGGTAAATTATTATAGTGTATTACACCATTATTCCGTACTTTGTTATTAGTTAAATCTGCACACTGCTGAGTTTGTGTTTTTAAATGTTGTTGCTGTAATGAAAGAATTTCCCACGGGATCAATAAAGTACTTAATATTATTATTATTATTATTATTATTATCATCATCATTATGTGGAAGCCTTAGAGAGGGTGCAGAGGAGATTTTCCAGGATGCTTCCTGGATTAGAGAGCATGGATTACGAGGATTGGTTGAGGAAGCTGGGATCTTTCTCCTTGGGGCGAGGGAGGATGAGAGGTGACAATAGACGTCTTCAAGATGATGAGAGGCATAGATCAAGTGGACAGCCAGAAACACTTGCTCAGGGCAGAACTGGCTAATAGTCTGGGGCATGATTAAAGGAATGTATGGAGATAAGTGTTTTACACAGAGACTGCTAGGTACACGGCACACCCTGCCAGGGGTGGTGGTGGAGACAGATGCATTAGGGACATTTAAGAAACTCTTAGGTAGGCTCATGGGTGATAGGAAAAGGGAGAGGGAAGGGTTAGATTGATCTTAGAAAAGGTTATAAAGTTGGCATCACCTCCTGGGATGAATAGTCTTAACTGTACTTTGGTGTTCTATGGTCTATATTTCTGAAACAAGCTGAAGTATGGAGGGGCACAGTCTCCATTGGCATATGCTTAAGGTCAGGGAGTGGGACTTTAGAGGGATCTAACGAAGGATTCTTTTTCACTCACACTGAAGCAAGAAAGCACTGAATTCAATTGGAGGGGTGGTTGGAATCTGGACCATGCTGTTGAGAGACAGGAGACAGAGAGAGAGGCTGGAAAACATTTATGAAGTAGATTTGGGTTTAGATGTATTTATTTATCAAGTGTATCTCAAAACATACCGTTGAAAGGATTTATTAACCAGCACAATCTGGACATGTTGTGGGGCATCCTGTAGGTGTGTTGCACATTTACACTAACATAGTATGGCCACAGTGTGCAGCAGAACACACAGGCAACGTATAACATGGAACAACAACAAAATAAGCCCGCACCCACAGTCACAGATGGGCCTCCCACCCCAGTACAGGCCACCTCCAGGTCTCCAGTCTCCAGCATGTGGCCTCAGACTCACAGACCTTGGGCCTCCCACCCCAGTACAGGCCACCTCCAGGTCTCCAGTCTCCAGCGTGTGGCCTCAGACTCACAGACCTTGGGCCTCTCACCCTTGGACCACCCTCGACAAACTCTTAAATCATGGCTACGAACCATGCGCTGGAAAATAGAAATGGTATAGATGGGAGAACCACACACAAGATGCTTGACGGACTCAGCCGGTCAGGCAGCATCGATAGAGGGAAATGGACGGTCAATGTTTCAGGTCCAGAATCTGCATGTTCCTCTTTGGTGTGAGGACCTCCAGAAGTCCGTCTGAAAGCGTGATGCCCCTGGCAGCAGGAGCTATCCTAATTCGTCCTCATCAGGACTTCTGTGAACCACATTCTGACAAAGCAGCCACTAAACCGGGCCCCAGATCCCCAAATCCCCAGTCTCAAAGTTCCCCTCGACTCTCCATGACCAATTAACTTGGCCACACAAACCTCCAGTGCCACTTAGGGTCCCAACCCAAAATGTTGACTCCGTAGATCCCGCCTGACCCACTGAGTTCCTCCAGCATTATGAATGTCGTTGCAGAGTCCTATTATCTGCACCCTCTTCTGTCTCTGTGGTATAGACGGGTACTCGATGGTCAGTGTGAGCCTGTGGGCTGAAGATCCTGTTGCTGTGCTGTATGGCTTGATTACCCCTACTTCTAAGATTTTATAATCCCACAAATAATCAGATTATTCCAGAAATGAACATCCATTCTGCGAAGAGTCTCATACTTTGGTTTTCTCTTCCCACAGATGCTGCCTGACCTCCTGAGTGTTTCTAGCAGTTTGTGTTTTTTTCAGATCTCTAGTTTCTGCAGATTTTTTTTTATTTTTGAAGGTAATTTCTGAAGTGTTGTCTCTGCCTTAATGTGAGACACAAGACAGTCACTTTAAGATCAGCAAGCTCGCGTACAATGGCAGTATGATCATGGCCAAAGTTTGAGTAATCTTGTTATCGTTAGTCAAAAAAGTTTGCCTTTCTCTGTCTGGAGATTGGCTTTACATACAGGCAAATAGAGATACAGCAAGGAACAGGCCCTTCTGCCCATCAAGCCTGTGCTGATCATCAGACAACAGAGATCAGTCCACCTCCCCACCCAAGACTCCATCATTCTTTGTTAAAGACCACAAATCTTTGTCATGTGGATGAAAACCAACTCAGAACATGTAAATTCATCCCAAATGAGTGACCGGGCTTGGGATCGAACCCCAGTCTCTGGCACAGTGAGGCAGTGACTCTACCTACTGCACTAACCATGAATTCAGTTGTTCAGAGCTAACATTAAGGCAAGCCCTATAGTGATGGGGTAATGTAGGCATTTGTCTCTGCCAGCTATCTAGCCACCACTATCATCCTCAGCCCCATCCTGGAAAGCACCTAGTATGTGGTTGAAGGGTTGGGCATTAAGGCTTGTAAAAGGTGGCAATTGGAAGAGGAGGAGGTAAGACAACGTAAGATGAAAGGGCTGAATGTGGAAGACGCACTTCCCTGGTGGGGGTGCATCTAGAATCAGGGGCCTCAATTTAAAAGTAATGGACCATCTACTTCAGACTGAAATAGTTGGAAGTTTTTCTTCTGACTGTCTTTGAATCTGCCTTCCTCAAAGGGCAGTGCTTCGAATATTTTCCAAGACAGAGTTAAGTGACAGTGAGAATAAAGCCCTTTACTAGTTGGCTGCTGGTAACTAATGGTGTTCTGCAGGAGTTGCTGTTGGGACCGATTCTTTACGTGCTATGTGTCTAAGATCTGTAGATGATCTGTAGATGGTATAGGGTCAGGTGGTGTTGAAGAAGCAGGGAGTGTGCAGAGAGACTTTGACAGATCGGGAGAATGGGTAAGGAAATGGCAGACGGAATATAGTGAAAGGAAGTGTATGGTCATGAAATTTGATAGATAAATATAGACTGCTTTCTGAACAGGGAGAAAACTCAAAAATCAGAGATGCAAAGGAGCTTGAAAGTCCTTATGCCAGACTCCCTCAAGGTTAACTTGCAGGTTGAGTCAGTGGTCAGGAAGGGAAATGTAATGTGAGCATTCATCTCAAGAGGACTAGAATAGAAAAGCCAAGATGTGACACTGAGGCTTCATAAGGATTGGTCAGACCACACTTCGAGTATTGCGGGCAGCCTTGGGCCCCTTATCTAGGAAGAGATGTGCTGGCATTGTAGAGGGTCAGGAGAAAGATTCTAGGAGTGAAAGGGTTAGCGTACAGGTTTGAGGAGTATTTGATGGCTCTGAACTTGGAGTTTAGAAAATAGAAGGGGGATCTCATTGAAACCAATTGAATATTAAAAGGCCTGAAAAGGCCCAGATAGTGGAGAGGATGTTTCCCAGAGCGCAGCCTCAGAATAGAGAGACATCCATTTAGAACAGAGAGGAGAAGAAATACCTTTAACCAGTGAGCGGTGAATCCGTGAAATTCATTGCAACAGATGGCTGTGGAGGCCATGTCATTGAGTATATTTTTTAGATTAGATTTTAGATAAGATTCAACTTTATTGTCATTGTGCCGGGTACAGATACAAAGCCAATGAAATGCAGTTAGCATCTAACCGGAAATGCAAAGAATAGTGTTATTTACAAAATAACTGTGAATAAAAAGCAAGTGCTACAGCATACAAATATAAAAGTACTGAGGCAGTACATTATGGGTGCAATACTGCTCAGTGCTGTGATGTGAGGTTCAGCAGGGTCACAGCCACAGGGAAGAAGCTCTCACTGAGCCTGCTGGTGCGGGAGCGGAGGCTCCTGTAGTGTCTACCGGATGGGAGGATGTTGATAGGTTCTTGATTGGCCAGGGTGTCAAATGTCAAAGAATGGGGCTGAGAGGGAAAGTAAATCTGTCATGATGGAATGGTGGAGCAGAGCTGAACGGCCGAGGAGCCGAATTCAGCTCCTGTGTCCTTTGCTCTTATGATAGTGGTTGGATAACCAAAGTGAATACTCTGTGTGCCGGCTCTTCCACTTACGGTGTCCACTAATAACCAGTTTAGGAATAAGGGTGTCTCTGTAGTGCACTCTCACCACACTGTCCAATTAGCAAAGCTAAAACTTGTCATTCAGCAGCATCTTCTGTGACCTCAGCACCTCCAGGGAAGGGTGACTGAGACGTGGTCACCATTTTGCTGCGGCGAGCATGGCGGCCAATCAGTACACAGGAAGCTGCCACAAGCAACAGCGATTGGCTGCTTCACCGACTGAAGGTTCTCAATTATGTCAGTCGATGGGATCCCTTGGATTGATGCAAGGGGCTAGGTTGGTCCCTGGTCCTGCGTATCTTCAGGGAGATGAGAACTTGGAGGAAGAAGGACTGTAGTCTATTGTGTTGAATGGCCACTCTGAGTCAAAGGCTTCCCAATAAGTCAATTCTAAGCCCAACAAGAGATTAGAGAATCCATTTGGTGAGTTGGACTGGACTCAGAGCCAGGCACAGATCCTGGGGAATCTAATGTAGCAGGCATTTCCTCAAGGAACCAATCTATCTCATTGTCTGGACGTGTAAAACCAACCTTAATCTACTGACAGAACTTCAAATCAACCTGACGTTCAGGTGACCAGTTCTTCCTTAATTTAGCCAGAAGGGCACGCTCTAAGTCTCAAGTTGGAATGGGCTGAATGAACGTAGTCAGTGCATGTGGCTGGAAAATGCCAATCTTCTTTTTTGTAAGTGTATGGGTAAAGATAACAAGGATAATGTGCAACGGGGGGGGGGGGGGGTGCTCTGAGGAGAACACTCGGAAATCGTTCTGACAATCGGCGCTGTCTGGAGAAACGGCGCCGCCTGCCGGCTGCAGGCGGGCGTGCGGGTGCTGTTGGAACCCTGAGAAAGGGGGTTTGCGACTAGTGTGAGTAATGGTTCTTGGAAAGCACTTTGGGGAGGTTGAGTTCGTCTTTGTAAGGCATTAAGTCTGAGTATAATTTTTTGAGGTCCTCCCAGTTTAGAGACGCCCATCTCTCAGTTGGTTGCATTCCTCCTCGATGGAAAAAGAATCCCCCAAAACTTCACCTTCCCATTTTTGTTTCATTCGTTGTTGGGCCATGTAAAAACAAAATTTCAAGGATAAGCTTGCAAAGGAAGAGTCGAATTTTGAAGGTTTCATCGTCTTTTGAGAGAAGGAACTGTATCGTTAGCAGGTAGTAAAACATCGTCTATGTGTGAGAAGTTCTGAAACTTCGCTTGAAACTTCTGAAACTTATTATTTTAAGAACAGCAACTGCAGCTTCGAGACTATATTTTTGAAGAAATCAGTAGGTTGTATTTCTAAGTGACGGGTATGATTAACGATGGAAAATATGTGGGGAATTTTTTTCTGTAGTTTAAACTCAATCCTTAAAAGAAAGCTAAATATTAAACGTTTGCATAACTGATGTTCTGTAAACCATTTTTATTAGACTTTCATTGGGTTTCTGCTGTTAATCAATTCTCGGTCTGCCTATCCCATTAACCCTTTAAGGAACTGCTGATCAATATCAGACGCACTTCACAACCTTTATGGTGCCGTAATTCCGTCCTGCTGATTGGCGCGGTTACGATTCATTACACAAAATGCTGCGATTACTTTGAATTGAATATAATACCATGTATTCTCCCTTAAGTGATTCGCAAAATTTGGCTTATTATCTTCCTCAAAGGGTATTTCGTTTTTTTTCGCTAATTTCCTTTAAATCGGTTTTCTTACTTCTGCAGAAAATAATGAAACAATCGATCGCGATGTAGAGTTTGAACAATGTATGTAGGACACAGTAAGTGGCTTCGTTGGTGTCTGAAAATTTCTTATTACAAGATTTATTTCAAAGTACATCTCGAGTGGGTTTAGTTAACACTTTACCCAAAAGAGAATATTCGATTGATTTGATTCCGACAAGCCATGTATGTAGATCTGGTCCATTCTAATTTGCAACAGTTTAGTTTACTTCAAAAGTTTTACAATTATATTAAATTAATTACACGTCTCGGAACTGCGGCAGACTTTTTTCTTGGCATGCCTGCCCTCTAGTGTTGTTATTGTGCTCTGCAACTCCAAAGCATTCATAACTGTGAAATCAAAGTGTAAAAGCTGTTCATTTAATTTTCTTTTTAATTATAGAAATATTTCTGTTGATCTATTAGTTGATGTATTGATCCACATTGCCCTTTGGAGGAGCATTTTTTTACAGCATAGCGCCATGTTGAGGGTCATTGGTGTGTTCTGACTGGAAGCTGCGGCCGCTTTCAAGTTAATGTAAACTGAGGAGCACTTCCCTGGCGATATCGGTTTCGGCCCTGATATTAGTTGTTAAGGCCCAGCTAATTCCCCTTCCCCTTCCACCCTCCTCTCACCCAGACTCCAAGGAAAGCAGAACATAAGCGTGCAAGGTGCTCGCTGTCCTGCAGTCTGCCCACAAGCTCACCGGAGCAAGTTTCCAAACTGCCTGCCGTGATCTCTCGTCCCACTGACAGGATAGTAGGCCAAAGCAGCCTGTGTACCTTGTAGTTCTTCAAGAATGAGCAGGAACAGGAGCTTGCAGCTAAGGACAGCAACCTGCGTTTCTTGTCGTAGACATTGCCATGGAGTTGGTCGGCCATCAGATCCAGGCCGAGCTTTCTTGGCCTCTACGCTAATCCAATTTACTTGCTTAGCGACCACGTCCATTGTGGAATTGAATTTAGGAGCTGAGAGGTAAAGTTGCAGCTATATAGGGCCCTGGTCAGACCCCTCTTGGAGCACTGTGCTCATTTCATGCGGTTGCGATAGGGTCTTTTAAGAGACTTTTGGATAGGTACATGGAGCTTAGAAAAATAGAGGGCTGTGTGTAAGCCTAGTGATTTCTAAGGCAGGGACATGTTTGGCACAACTTTGTGGGCCGAAGGGCCTATATTGTGGTGTAGGTTTTCTATGTTTCAATGTATAAATGGCAGTCTAAACGTCTGTTGAACATTGGCACTATATCTAATTTCACCGACTCCTCTGGCAGCCCATTCCTGATACCAACACTCTCTCTATGGGAGAAAATAAACTTTCAACTCAAACCCCTTTGAAGCTCCTCCCTCTCACTTTAACCCTACACCCTCTTATTTTTATAACCCCCCCATCTCAAGGGGCAGAAGGGTTGTGGCAATGCCTTGATGGACTTCCCTCAGTTTAGCTCTGAGCTTCCTTTAATCCAGGGAAAACAAGTCCAGCCCTCACAGTCTCTCCAGGACTGAGGTCCTGTGGTTCATGAAGCATCCTGGTGAACCTCCTCTGCGTTCTCTCCAG